>NW_026278418.1:62500-64866 GCF_023373465.1 Oncorhynchus keta | reverse complement strand
TCTATCTCTCTCAATAGCCACGTTCCATCCATCTATCTCTCTCAATAGCCACGTTCCATCCATCTATCTCTCTCAATAGCCACATTCCCTCCATCTATCTCTCTCAATAGCCACATTCCATCCATCTATCTCTCTCAATAGCCACGTTCCTCCATCCATCTATCTCTCTCAATAGCCACGTTCCATCCATCTATCTCTCTCAATAGCCACGTTCCCTCCATCTATCTCTCTCAATAGCCACGTTCCATCCATCTATCTCTCTCAATAGCCACGTTCCCATCCATCTATCTCTCTCAATAGCCACGTTCCATCCATCTATCTCTCTCAATAGCCACGTTCCATCCATCTATCTCTCTCAATAGCCACGTTCCATCCATCTATCTCTCTCTCTCAATAGCCACGTTCCATCCATCTATCTCTCTCAATAGCCACGTTCCATCCATCTATCTCTCTCAATAGCCACGTTCCTCCATCTATCTCTCTCAATAGCCACGTTCCATTTCTCAGTTTCACAAGATGACGGGGTAACTTAAATCAACATGCTGGATCAGTAGACTAGACAGAGTGACATATCTAGGGACTAGTGTGATCGGCAGACTAGTCCCTACATATCTAGGGACTAGTGTGATCAGTAGACTAGACAGAGTGACATATCTAGGGACTAGTGTGATCAGTAGACTAGACAGAGTGACATATCTAGGGACTAGTGTGATCAGTAGACTAGACAAAGTGACATATCTAGGGACTAGTGATCAGTAGACTAGACAGAGTGACATATCTAGGGACTAGTGATCAGTAGACTAGACAAAGTGACATATCTAGGGACTAGTGTGCAAGTCCCCTCCCAACCTTCTCTCCAAGCCTCCCGTCCATCCTCTCTCCAAGCCCCCTCCCAAATTCTCTCAAGCCCCCTCCCATCCTCTCTCCAAACCTCACTCCCATCCTCTCTCCAAGCCCCCTCCCATCCTCTCTCCAAGCCTCCCTCCAATCCTCTCTCCAAGCCCCCTCCCATCCTCTCTCCAAGCCTCCCTCCCATCCTCTCTCCAAGCCTCCTCCAATCCTCTCTCCAAACCTCCCCTCCCATCCTCTCTCTCAAGCCTCCCTCCCATCCTCTGTTCAAGCCCCTCCCATCCTCTCTCTCCAAGCCTCCCTCCCATCCTCTCTCCAAGCTCCCCTCCCATCCTCTCTCCAAGCCTCCCTCCAACCCTCTCTCCAAACCTCCTCCCATCCTCTCTCCAAGCCTCCCTCCAATCCTCTCTCCAAGCCCCCTCCCATCCTCTCTCCAAACCTCCCTCCCATCCTCTCTCCAAGCCTCCCTCCAATCCTCTCCCAAACCTCCTCCCATCCTCTCTCCAAGCCTCCCTCCCATCCTCTGTTCAAGCCCCCTCCCATCCTCTCTCCAAGCCTCCCTCTCCCATCCTCTCTCCCAAGCACCCTCCCATCCTCTCTCCAGGCCTCCTCCCATCCTCTCTCCATCCTTCTCTCCAAACCTCCCTCCCCATCCTCTCTCCATCCTCTCCCAAGCCCCCTCCCATCCTCTCTCCAAGCCTCCCCATGTCCATCATCTCTCCAAACCTCCCTCCCATCCTCTCCAAACCTCCTCCCATCCTCTCTCCAAGCCTCCTCCAACCCTCTCCCAAGCCTCTCCCATCCTCTCCCAAACCTCCCTCCCATCCTCTCTCCAAGCCTCCTCCAACCCTCTCTCCAAGCCTCCCGTCCATCCTCTCCCAAACCTCCCTCCCATCCTCTCTCCAAGCCTCCCTCCCATCCTCTCTCAAGCCTCCCTCCCATCCTCTCTCCATCCTTTTCTCCAAGCCTCCCTCCCATCCTCTCTCCATCCTTCTCTCCAAGCCTCCCCACATCCTCTCTCCATCCTTCTCTCCAAGCCTCCCTCCCATCCTCTCTCCAAGGTCAATATAACCCTCTCTCTGGTCACATGGATCCATCCTGACCCTGTGAAGGTCAATCTAACCCTCTCTCAACCCACATGGATCCATCCTGACCCTGTGAAGGTCAATCTAACCCTCTCCCAACCCACATGGATCCATCCTGACCCTGTGAAGGTCAATCTAACCCTCTCCCAACCCACATGGATCCATCCTGACCCTGTGAAGGTCAATCTAACCCTCTCCCAACCCACATGGATCCATCCTGACCCTGTGAAGGTCAATCTAACCCTCTCCCAACCCACATGGATCCATCCTGACCCTGTGAAGGTCAATCTAACCCTCTCCCAACCCACATGGATCCATCCTGACCCTGTGAAGGTCATTCTAACCCTCTCTCTGGTCACATTGATCCATCCTGACCCTGTGAAGGTCAATCTAACCCTCTCCCAACCGACATGGATCCATCCTCACCCTGTG
>NW_026278418.1:37500-57500 GCF_023373465.1 Oncorhynchus keta | reverse complement strand
TGTTTACTTTGTCTACACACTCATCTCATATGTATATACTGTACTCGATACCATCTACTGTATGCTGCTCTGTACCATCACTCATTCATATATCCTTATGTACATATTCTTTATCCCCTTACACTGTGTATAAGACAGTAGTTTTGGAATTGTTAGTTAGATTACTTGTTGGTTATCACTGCATTGTCAGAACTAGAAGCACAAGCATTTCGCTACACTCGCATTAACATCTGCTAACCATGTGTATGTGACAAATACAATTTGATTTGATTTGATTTGATTTGATATAAAGGGCCCCCCTGTTGATATAAAGGGCCCCATTGTTGATATAAAGGGCCCCACTGTTGATATAAAGGGCCCCCTGTTGATATAAAGGGCCCCACTGTTGATATAAAGGGCCCCACTGTTGATATAAAGGGCCCCACTGTTGATATAAAGGGCCCCCCTGTTGATATAAAGGGCCCTCCTGTTGATATAAAGGGCCCCACTGTTGATATAAAGGGCCCCCCTGTTGATATAAAGGGCCCCCCTGTTGATTTAAAGGGTCCCTCCCTCCTGTTGATTTAAACGGTTCCTCTGTTGATATAAAGGGCCCCCCTGTTGATTTAAAGGGTCCCTCCTGTTGATTTAAACGGTTCCTCTGTTGATATAAAGGGCCCCGTTGTTGATATAAAGGGCCCCAGTGTTGATATAAAGGGCCCCAGTGTTGATATAAAGGGCCCCACTGTTGATATAAAGGGCCCCCCTGTTGATATAAAGGGCCCCAGTGTTGATATAAAGGGCACCCCTGTTGATATGAAGGGACCCCCTGTTGATATATAGGGCCCCCCTGTTGATATAAAGGGCCCCGTTGTTGATATATAGGGCCCCCCTGTTGATATGAAGGGACCCCCTGTTGATATATAGGGCCCCCCTGTTGATATAAAGGGCCCCGTTGTTGATATATAGGGACCCCCTGTTGATATAAAGGGCCCCCCTGTTAATATAAAGGGCCCCACTGTTGATATAAAGGGCCCCCCTGTTGATATAAAGGGCCCCCCTGTTAATATAAAGGGCCCCCCTGTTAATATAAAGGGCCCCCTGTTGATATAAAGATCCAGGCAGACTGGTAAGCATTCAGACCACATTATAGACTGTTGAAAAGAGCTCCTAAAACTAACAAGCCCGTTGATTGTTACAGGACAACTCATTAACATGGAAACAATGCTTCCTAAGTGATACCGAATTCTCCATAAAACAAAAAGCTGCCCATTCTTTACAGCCTTGACCAATGACGGCTGCCCTGCAAGCTGACAACTGTGCTCTGCCTAATGGCATTTAGATTTGGAGAGACAGGGAGAGAGAGACAGGGAGAGAGAGAGACAGGGAGAGAGAGAGACAGGGAGAGAGACAGGGGAGAGAGACATGGAGATAGAGACAGGGGAGAGAGACAGGGAGAGAGAGACAGGGGGAGAGAGACATGGAGAGAGAGACAGGGGAGAGAGACATGGAGAGAGAGAGACAGGGAGAAAGAGACAGGGAGAGAGAGACAGGGGAGAGAGAGACAGGGAGAGAGAGACAGGGGAGAGAGACAGGGAGAGAGAGACAGGGAGAGAGAGACAGGGGAGAGAGAGAGAGAGAGAGAGAGAGAGAGAGAGAGACAGGGAGAGAGAGACAGGGGAGAGAGAGAGAGAGAGAGAGAGAGAGGGAGAAAGAGACAGGGAGAGAGAGAGAGAGAGAGACAGGGAGAGAGAGACAGGGGGAGAGAGAGACAGGGAGAGAGAGACAGGGGGAGAGAGACAGGGGAGAGAGGGACAGGGGAGAGAGACAGGGAGAGAGAGACAGGGAGAGAGAGAAAGGGAGAGAGAGACAGGGGAGAGAGAGAGACAGCGAGAGAGAGACAGGGGAGAGAGAGACAGGGAGAGAGAGACAGGGAGAGAGAGAGACAGTTTCTACTGGACAGGTTATCAATACCACACAAGGAAGCCTTAAAGCCATGTCCAGAATGCCACCCTATGCTCTACATAACTTTCTGTACCCTAAGGTCACTACATAGAAAATAGGGTGTCCTTTGGAATGCGGGCCAGTAACTCCAGAACTGGCCCTCGGGTCGGAGGGCCATCAGTTGTGACGGTAATGAGAGACAGAACCATTAAAGGTTGTTTAATTAGTCCTCTATTTCTCATAGCAGGGTAGTGTGTGTGTGTGTGTGTGTGTGTGTGTGTGTGTGTGTGTGTGTGTGTGTGTGTGTGTGTCCTCCGTCTCTCGTCTTCTCCACGTCCTCAGCACACACACACACACACACACACACACACACACACACACACACACACACACACACACACACACACACACACACACACACACACACACACACACACACACACACACACACACACACACACACACACACACAACCGTCTTCAGGGCAGTATACTAATGTTGTATTGAAGTCGGGGTCTCCTTCGTCCCAAATGTCACCCTGTCTCCTGTGTAGTGTATTGCTATGGGCCCTGGTGAAAAGTAGTGCACTAGGTAAAGGGGGGGGTGTCATTTGGGACCATGGTTTTGACATCTGGTGGATGCAGTCTGACTCTAACTCTGGCTGGAATAGTCATTAGGAAACGTGTGCATGTGTTGTATATGTTGATTGTGACAACACTGGAGACAACACTGGAGACAACACTGGAGACAACCCTGGAGACAACACTGGAGACAACCCTGGAGACAACACTGGAGACAACACTGGAGACAACACTGGAGACAACACTGGAGACAACACTGGAGACAACACAGAGACAACACAGAGAACACTAGAGACAACACAGAGACAACACAGAGAACACTAGAGACAACACTGGAGACAACACTGGAGACAACACAGAGACAACACAGGAGACAACACTGGAGACAACACTGGAGACAACACTGGAGACAACACTGGAGACAACCCTGGAGACAACCCTGGAGACAACACTGGAGACAACACTGGAGACAACACTGGAGACAACACTGGAGACAACACAGAGACAACACAGAGACAACACAGAGAACACTGGAGACAACACTGGAGACAACACTGAGACAACACAGAGACAACACAGAGACAACACAGAGACAACACAGAGACAACACTGGAGACAACACAGAGACAACACAGAGACAACACAGAGACAACACTGGAGACAACACTGGAGACAACACAGAGACAACACTGGAGACAACACAGAGACAACACTGGAGACAACACAGAGACAACACTGGAGACAACACTGGAGACAACACTGGAGACAACACTGGAGACAACACAGAGACAACACTGGAGACAACACAGAGACAACACTGGAGACAACACAGAGACAACACTGGAGACAACACTGGAGACAACACTGGAGACAACCCTGGAGACAACACTGGAGACAACACAGGAGACAACACTGGAGACAACACAGAGACAACACTGGAGACAACACAGAGACAACACTGGAGACAACACAAAGACAACACTGGAGACAACACTGGAGACAACCCTGGAGACAACACAGAGACAACACAGAGAACACTAGAGACAACACTGGAGACAACACTGGAGACAACTCTGGAGACAACACAGGAGACAACACTGGAGACAACACTGGAGACAACACAGAGACAACACTGGAGACAACACTGGAGACAACACTGGAGACAACACTGGAGACAACACTGAGACAACACAGAGACAACACTGGAGACAACACTGGAGACAACACTGGAGACAACACAGAGACAACACTGGAGACAACACTGGAGACAACACAGAGACAACACTGGAGACAACACTGGAGACAACACTGGAGACAACACAGAGACAACACTGGAGACAACACTGGAGACAACACTGGAGACAACACTGGAGACAACACTGGAGACAACACAGAGACAACACAGAGAACACTAGAGACAACACTGGAGACAACCCTGAGACAACACAGAGACAACACAGAGACAACACAGAGACAACACTGGAGACAACCCTGGAGACAACACAGAGACAACACAGAGACAACACTGGAGACAACACTGGAGACAACCCTGGAGACAACACAGAGACAACACAGAGAACACTAGAGACAACACTGGAGACAACCCTGGAGACAACACAGAGACAACACAGAGACAACACAGAGACAACACAGAGACAACACTGGAGACAACACAGCGACAACACAGAGACAACACAGAGACAACACTGGAGACAACCCTGGAGACAACACAGAGACAACACAGAGACAACACAGAGACAACACAGAGTCAACACAGAGAACACTGGAGACTACACTGGAGACAACCCTGGAGACAACACAGAGACAACACAGAGAACACTAGAGACAACACTGGAGACAACACTGGAGACAACACAGAGACAACACAGAGACAACACAGAGACAACACAGAGACAACACAGAGTCAACACAGAGACAACACTGGAGACAACACAGAGACAACACAGAGACAACACAGAGACAACACAGAGTCAACACAGAGACAACACTGGAGACAACACTGGAGACAACACAGAGACAACACAGAGACAACACTGGAGACAACACAGAGACAACACAGAGACAACACTGGAGACAACACTGGAGACAACACTGGAGACAACACAGAGACAACACAGAGACAACACTGGAGACAACACAGAGACAACACAGAGACAACACTGGAGACAACAATGGAGACAACACAGAGACAACACTGGAGACAACACAGAGTCAACACAGAGACAACACAGAGACAACACTGGAGACAACACAGAGACAACACTGGGCCAACACAGAGACAACACAGAGACAACACTGGAGACAACACAGAGTCAACACAGAGACAACACAGAGACAACACAGAGACAACACTGGAGACAACACAGAGACAACACTGGAGACAACACAGAGCCAACACAGAGCCAACACAGAGACAACACAGAGACAACACAGAGTCAACACAGAGACAACACTGGAGACAACACAGATACAACACTGGAGACAACACAGAGAACACTAGAGACAACACCAGAGACAACACAGAGACAACACAGAGACAACACAGAGACAACACAGAGACAACACTGAGACAACACAGAGACAACACAGAGACAACACAGAGACAACACAGAGTCAACACAGAGACAACACAGAGACAACACAGAGTCAACACAGAGACAACACAGAGACAACACTGGAGACAACACTGGAGACAACACAGAGACAACACTGGAGACAACACAGAGACAACACAGAGACAACACTGGAGACAACACTGGAGACAACACTGGAGACAACACAGAGACAACACTGGAGACAACACAGAGACAACACAGAGACAACACTGGAGACAACACTGGAGACAACACAGAGACAACACTGGAGACAACACTAGAGACAACACAGAGACAACACTGGGCCAACACAGAGACAACACAGAGACAACACAGAGACAACACTGGGCCAACACTGGAGACAACACAGAGACAACACTAGAGACAACACAGAGACAACACTGGGCCAACACAGAGACAACACAGAGACAACACTGGAGACAACACAGAGTCAACACAGAGACAACACAGAGACAACACAGAGACAACACTGGAGACAACACAGAGACAACACTGGAGACAACACAGAGCCAACACAGAGACAACACAGAGACAACACTGAGACAACACAGAGACAACACTGGAGACAACACAGAGACAACACTGGAGACAACACAGAGACAACACAGGGCCAACACAGAGACAACACAGAGACAACACTGAGACAACACAGAGACAACACTGGAGACAACACAGAGACAACACTGGAGACAACACAGAGTCAACACAGAGACAACACAGAGACAACACAGAGACAACACTGGAGACAACACAGAGAACACTAGAGACAACACAGGGCCAACACAGAGACAACACTGGAGACAACACTGGGCCAATACAGAGACAACACTGGAGACAACACAGAGACAACACTGGAGACAACACTGGAGACAACACAGAGACAACACTGGAGACAACACTGGAGACAACACTGGAGACAACACAGAGACAACACAGAGACAACACAGAGTCAACACAGAGACAACACAGAGACAACACAGAGACAACACAGAGACAACACAGATACAACACAGAGACAACACTGGAGACAACACAGAGACAACACTGGAGACAACACTGGAGACAACACAGAGACAACACAAAGACAACACAGAGACAACACAGAAACAACACTGGAGACAACACTGGAGACAACACAGAGACAACACAGAGACAACACAGAGACAACACAGAGACAACACTGGAGACAACACAGAGACCACACTGGAGACAACACAGAGACAACACAGAGACAACACAGAGACAACACAGAGACAACACGGAGACAACACAGAGACAACACAGAGAACACTGGAGACAACACAGAGACAACACAGAGAACACTGGAGACAACACAGAGACAACACAGATACAACACTGGAGACAACACTGGAGACAACACAGAGACAACACAGAGACAACACTGGAGACAACACAGATACAACACTGGAGACAACACTGGAGACAACACAGAGACAACACTGGAGACAACACAGAGACAACACTGGAGACAACACTGGAGACAACACTGGAGACAACACAGAGAGGGATGGAGAGGTAGAGGGATAGAGGGATGGAGAGGTAGAGGGATAGAGGGATGGAGAGGTAGAGGGATAGAGGGATGGAGAGGTAGAGGGATAGAGGGATGGAGAGGTAGAGGGATAGAGGGATGGAGAGGTAGAGGGATAGAGGGATGGAGAGGTAGAGGGATAGAGGGATGGAGAGGTAGAGGGATAGAGGGATGGAGAGGTAGAGGGATAGAGGGATGGAGAGGTAGAGGGATAGAGGGATGGAGAGGTAGAGGGATAGAGGGAGGGAGAGGTAGAGGGATAGAGGGATGGAGAGGTAGAGGGATAGAGGGATGGAGAGGTAGAGGGATAGAGGGATGGAGAGGTAGAGGGATAGAGGGATGGAGAGGTAGAGGGATAGAGGGATGGAGAGGTAGAGGGATAGAGGGATGGAGAGGTAGAGGGATAGAGGGATGGAGAGGTAGAGGGATAGAGGGATGGAGAGGTAGAGGGATAGAGGGAGGGAGAGGTAGAGGGATAGAGGGATGGAGAGGTAGAGGGATAGAGGGAGAGGTAGAGGGATAGAGGGATGGAGAGGTAGAGGGATAGAGGGATGGAGAGGTAGAGGGATAGAGGGAGGGAGAGGTAGAGGGATAGAGGGATGGAGAGG
Organism: Oncorhynchus keta; assembly: GCF_023373465.1. Taxonomy (NCBI): domain Eukaryota; kingdom Metazoa; phylum Chordata; class Actinopteri; order Salmoniformes; family Salmonidae; genus Oncorhynchus; species Oncorhynchus keta. Next base: position 50,203 of record NW_026278418.1, on the reverse strand, counting down.
TAGAGGGATAGAGGGAGGGAGAGGTAGAGGGATAGAGGGAGGGAGAGGTAGAGGGATAGAGGGATGGAGAGGTAGAGGGATAGAGGGATGGAGAGGTAGAGGGATAGAGGGATGGAGAGGTAGAGGGATAGAGGGATGGAGAGGTAGAGGGATAGAGGGATGGAGAGGTAGAGGGATAGAGGGAGGGAGAGGTAGAGGGATAGAGGGATGGAGAGGTAGAGGGATAGAGGGATGGAGAGGTAGAGGGATAGAGGGATGGAGAGGTAGAGGGATAGAGGGATGGAGAGGTAGAGGGATAGAGGGATGGAGAGGTAGAGGGATAGAGGGATGGAGAGGTAGAGGGATAGAGGGATGGAGAGGTAGAGGGATAGACGGATGGAGAGGTAGAGGGATAGAGGGAGGGAGAGGTAGAGGGATAGAGGGATGGAGAGGTAGAGGGATAGAGGGAGAGGTAGAGGGATAGAGGGATGGAGAGGTAGAGGGATAGAGGGATGGAGAGGTAGAGGGATAGAGGGAGGGAGCGGTAGAGGGATAGAGGGATGGAGAGGTAGAGGGATAGAGGGAGGGAGAGGTAGAGGGATAGAGGGAGGGAGAGGTAGAGGGATAGAGGGAGGGAGAGGTAGAGGGATAGACGGATGGAGAGGTAGAGGGATAGACGGATGGAGAGGTAGAGGGATAGAGTGAGGGAGAGGTAGAGGGATAGAGGGAGGGAGAGGTAGAGGGATAGAGGGAGGGAGAGGTAGAGGTATAGAGGGATGGAGAGGTAGAGGGATAGACGGATGGAGAGGTAGAGGGATAGAGGGAGCGAGAGGTAGAGGGATAGAGGGATGGAGAGGTAGAGGGATAGAGGGAGAGGTAGAGGGATAGAGGGATGGAGAGGTAGAGGGATGGAGAGGTAGAGGGATAGAGGGAGGGAGAGGTAGAGGGATAGAGGGATGGAGAGGTAGAGGGATAGATGGATGGAGAGGTAGAGGGATAGAGGGAGGGAGAGGTAGATGGATAGAGTGATGGAGAGGTAGAGGGATAGAGGGAGGGAGGGAGGGAGTTAGGCAAGGAGGCACAGAGCAGGGGATGGAGAGGTAGAGGGAGGGAGGGAGGGGAGTGGAGGATGCATACATAACATGATTAGCATACAAGACAAACACAAAGGGATAGAGGGATGGAGAGGTAGAGGGATAGAGGGATGGAGAGGTAGAGGGATAGAGGGATGGAGAGGTAGAGGGATAGAGGGATGGAGAGGTAGAGGGATAGAGGGATGGAGAGGTAGAGGGATAGAGGGATGGAGAGGTAGAGGGATAGAGGGATGGAGAGGTAGAGGGATAGAGGGATGGAGAGGTAGAGGGATAGAGGGAGGGAGAGGTAGAGGGATAGAGGGATGGAGAGGTAGAGGGATAGAGGGAGAGGTAGAGGGATAGAGGGATGGAGAGGTAGAGGGATAGAGGGATGGAGAGGTAGAGGGATAGAGGGATGGAGAGGTAGAGGGATAGAGGGATGGAGAGGTAGAGGGATAGAGGGATGGAGAGGTAGAGGGATAGAGGGAGGGAGAGGTAGAGGGATAGAGGGAGGGAGAGGTAGAGGGATAGAGGGAGGGAGAGGTAGAGGTATAGAGGGATGGAGAGGTAGAGGGATAGACGGACGGAGAGGTAGAGGGATAGAGGGAGCGAGAGGTAGAGGGATAGAGGGATGGAGAGGTAGAGGGATAGAGGGAGAGGTAGAGGGATAGAGGGATGGAGAGGTAGAGGGATGGAGAGGTAGAGGGATAGAGGGAGGGAGAGGTAGAGGGATAGAGGGAGGGAGAGGTAGAGGGATAGACGGATGGAGAGGTAGAGGGATAGACGGATGGAGAGGTAGAGGGATAGAGTGAGGGAGAGGTAGAGGGATAGAGGGAGGGAGAGGTAGAGGGATAGAGGGAGGGAGAGGTAGAGGGATAGAGGGATGGAGAGGTAGAGGGATAGACGGACGGAGAGGTAGAGGGATAGAGGGAGCGAGAGGTAGAGGGATAGAGGGATGGAGAGGTAGAGGGATAGAGGGAGAGGTAGAGGGATAGAGGGAGGGAGAGGTAGAGGGATAGAGGGATGGAGAGGTAGAGGGATAGATGGATGGAGAGGTAGAGGGATAGAGTGATGGAGAGGTAGAGGGGTAGAGGGAGGGAGGGAGGGAGGGAGTTAGGCAAGGAGGCACAGAGCAGGGGATGGAGAGGTAGAGGGAGGGAGGGAGGGGAGTGGAGGATGCATACATAACATGATTAGCATACAAGACAAACACAAAGGGATAGAGGGATGGAGAGGTAGAGGGATAGAGGGATGGAGAGGTAGAGGGATAGAGGGATGGAGAGGTAGAGGGATAGAGGGATGGAGAGGTAGAGGGATAGAGGGATGGAGAGGTAGAGGGATAGAGGGATGGAGAGGTAGAGGGATAGAGGGATGGAGAGGTAGAGGGATAGACGGATGGAGAGGTAGAGGGATAGAGGGAGGGAGAGGTAGAGGGATAGAGGGATGGAGAGGTAGAGGGATAGAGGGAGAGGTAGAGGGATAGAGGGATGGAGAGGTAGAGGGATAGAGGGATGGAGAGGTAGAGGGATAGAGGGAGGGAGAGGTAGAGGGATAGACGGATGGAGAGGTAGAGGGATAGACGGATGGAGAGGTAGAAGGATAGAGTGAGGGAGAGGTAGAGGGATAGAGGGAGGGAGAGGTAGAGGGATAGAGGGAGGGAGAGGTAGAGGTATAGAGGGATGGAGAGGTAGAGGGATAGACGGATGGAGAGGTAGAGGGATAGAGGGAGCGAGAGGTAGAGGGATAGAGGGATGGAGAGGTAGAGGGATAGAGGGAGAGGTAGAGGGATAGAGGGATGGAGAGGTAGAGGGATGGAGAGGTAGAGGGATAGAGGGAGGGAGAGGTAGAGGGATAGAGGGAGGGAGAGGTAGAGGGATAGAGGGAGGGAGAGGTAGAGGGATAGAGGGAGGGAGAGGTAGAGGGATAGAGTGAGGGAGAGGTAGAGGGATAGAGGGAGGGAGAGGTAGAGGGATAGAGGGAGGGAGAGGTAGAGGGATAGAGGGATGGAGAGGTAGAGGGATAGATGGATGGAGAGGTAGAGGGATAGAGGGAGCGAGAGGTAGAGGGATAGAGGGAGAGGTAGAGGGATAGAGGGATGGAGAGGTAGAGGGATGGAGAGGTAGAGGGATAGAGGGAGGGAGAGGTAGAGGGATAGAGGGATGGAGAGGTAGAGGGATAGATGGATGGAGAGGTAGAGGGATAGAGGGAGGGAGAGGTAGAGGGATAGAGTGATGGAGAGGTAGAGGGGTAGAGGGAGGGAGGGAGGGAGTTAGGCAAGGAGGCACAGAGCAGGGGAGGGAGAGGTAGAGGGAGGGAGGGAGGGGAGTGGAGGATGCATACATAACATGATTAGCATACAAGACAAACACAAAGGGATAGAGGGATGGAGAGGTAGAGGGATAGAGGGATGGAGAGGTAGAGGGATAGAGGGATGGAGAGGTAGAGGGATAGAGGGATGGAGAGGTAGAGGGATAGAGGGATGGAGAGGTAGAGGGATAGAGGGATGGAGAGGTAGAGGGATAGAGGGATGGAGAGGTAGAGGGATAGACGGATGGAGAGGTAGAGGGATAGAGGGAGGGAGAGGTAGAGGGATAGAGGGATGGAGAGGTAGAGGGATAGAGGGAGAGGTAGAGGGATAGAGGGATGGAGAGGTAGAGGGATAGAGGGATGGAGAGGTAGAGGGATAGAGGGAGGGAGAGGTAGAGGGATAGAGGGATGGAGAGGTAGAGGGATAGAGGGATGGAGAGGTAGAGGGATAGAGGGAGGGAGAGGTAGAGGGATAGAGGGAGGGAGAGGTAGAGGGATAGAGGGAGGGAGAGGTAGAGGTATAGAGGGATGGAGAGGTAGAGGGATAGACGGATGGAGAGGTAGAGGGATAGAGGGAGCGAGAGGTAGAGGGATAGAGGGATGGAGAGGTAGAGGGATAGAGGGAGAGGTAGAGGGATAGAGGGATGGAGAGGTAGAGGGATGGAGAGGTAGAGGGATAGAGGGAGGGAGAGGTAGAGGGATAGAGGAGGGAGAGGTAGAGGGATAGAGGGAGGGAGAGGTAGAGGGATAGACGGATGGAGAGGTAGAGGGATAGAGTGAGGGAGAGGTAGAGGGATAGAGGGAGGGAGAGGTAGAGGGATAGAGGGAGGGAGAGGTAGAGGGATAGAGTGATGGAGAGGTAGAGGGGTAGAGGGAGGGAGAGGTAGAGGGATAGAGGGAGGGAGAGGTAGAGGGATAGAGGGATGGAGAGGGAGAGGGATAGAGGGAGGGAGAGGGAGGGAGGGAGGGAGAGGTAGAGGGATAGAGGGATGGAGAGGTAGAGGGATAGAGGGATGGAGAGGTAGAGGGATAGAGTGATGGAGAGGTAGAGGGGTAGAGGGAGGGAGGGAGGGAGGGAGTTAGGCAAGGAGGCACAGAGCAGGGGATGGAGAGGTAGAGGGAGGGAGGGAGGGGAGTGGAGGATGCATACATAACATGATTAGCATACAAGACAAACACAAAGGGATAGAGGGATGGAGAGGTAGAGGGATAGAGGGATGGAGAGGTAGAGGGATAGAGGGATGGAGAGGTAGAGGGATAGAGGGATGGAGAGGTAGAGGGATAGAGGGATGGAGAGGTAGAGGGATAGAGGGATGGAGAGGTAGAGGGATAGAGGGATGGAGAGGTAGAGGGATAGACGGATGGAGAGGTAGAGGGATAGAGGGAGGGAGAGGTAGAGGGATAGAGGGATGGAGAGGTAGAGGGATAGAGGGAGAGGTAGAGGGATAGAGGGATGGAGAGGTAGAGGGATAGAGGGATGGAGAGGTAGAGGGATAGAGGGAGGGAGAGGTAGAGGGATAGACGGATGGAGAGGTAGAGGGATAGACGGATGGAGAGGTAGAAGGATAGAGTGAGGGAGAGGTAGAGGGATAGAGGGAGGGAGAGGTAGAGGGATAGAGGGAGGGAGAGGTAGAGGTATAGAGGGATGGAGAGGTAGAGGGATAGACGGATGGAGAGGTAGAGGGATAGAGGGAGCGAGAGGTAGAGGGATAGAGGGATGGAGAGGTAGAGGGATAGAGGGAGAGGTAGAGGGATAGAGGGATGGAGAGGTAGAGGGATGGAGAGGTAGAGGGATAGAGGGAGGGAGAGGTAGAGGGATAGAGGGAGGGAGAGGTAGAGGGATAGAGGGAGGGAGAGGTAGAGGGATAGACGGATGGAGAGGTAGAGGGATAGAGGGAGGGAGAGGTAGAGGGATAGAGGGAGGGAGAGGTAGAGGGATAGAGGGAGGGAGAGGTAGAGGTATAGAGGGATGGAGAGGTAGAGGGATAGACGGACGGAGAGGTAGAGGGATAGAGGGAGCGAGAGGTAGAGGGATAGAGGGATGGAGAGGTAGAGGGATAGAGGGAGAGGTAGAGGGATAGAGGGAGGGAGAGGTAGAGGGATAGAGGGATGGAGAGGTAGAGGGATAGATGGATGGAGAGGTAGAGGGATAGAGGGAGGGAGAGGTAGAGGGATAGAGGGATGGAGAGGTAGAGGGATAGAGGGATGGAGAGGTAGAGGGATAGAGGGATGGAGAGGTAGAGGGATAGAGGGAGGGAGAGGTAGAGGGATAGATGGATGGAGAGGTAGAGGGATAGAGGGAGGGAGAGGTAGAGGGATAGAGTGATGGAGAGGTAGAGGGATAGAGGGAGGGAGAGGTAGAGGGATAGAGGGAGGGAGAGGTAGAGGGATAGAGGGATGGAGAGGTAGAGGGATAGAGGGAGGGAGAGGTAGAGGGATAGAGGGAGAGGTAGAGGGATAGAGGGAGAGGTAGAGGGATAGAGGGATGGAGAGGTAGAGGGATAGAGGGAGGGAGAGGTAGTGGGATAGAGGGAGGGAGAGGTAGAGGGATAGAGGGAGAGGTAGAGGGATAGAGGGAGAGGTAGAGGGATAGAGGGATGGAGAGGTAGAGGGATAGAGGGAGGGAGAGGTAGTGGGATAGAGGGAGGGAGAGGTAGAGGGATAGATGGATGGAGAGGTAGAGGGATAGACGGATGGAGAGGTAGAGGGGGTTAGGCAAGGAGGCACAGAGGGAGGTAGGGAGTTAGGCAAGGAGGCACAGAGCAGGGGAGGGAGAGGTAGAGGGAGGGAGGGAGGGAGAGGTAGAGGGAGGGAGGGAGAGGTAGAGGGAGGGAGGGAGGGAGGGAGGGGTAGAGGGAGTTAGGGAGGGAGGGAGGGGTAGAGGGAGGGAGGGAGGGAGAGGTAGAGGGAGGGAGGGAGGGAGGGAGAGGTAGAGGGAGGGAGGGGAGGATGCATACATAACATGATTAGCATACGAGACAAACACAAAGCAGCTTCCGCCACAGTGACATGTACCAGAGGAGTCGCGGTGTGGAAAGAACAGGATCAGGACAAAATGATTTGGTCAGGTGGAAAATTACTACTGATCAGCAGCCTATAAGATTAGAGCGAAGGTGGCAGTCGCATGCAGAAGCAGTAAGAACAGCCACAACGGTTAGTATGCAAGGGTTCTTATGCATTCCAAATGGCACCCTATTCCCTATTCAGTACACTACTTTAACCCAGGGCCCAATGGGAATATAGGGGAATAGAGGTGCCATTCAGGACACATTGTCAGTGTTCAATTACCAAACAATGACAGATGTCTGCCTTTATACAGGCAGACAAATTATAACTGGTTTTAACCAATTATTTGGGGCGAAAGAGCTGATCTGATTGGTCAAAAAGACCAGTTAGTTGAAAAATAGATCAGACTTGTGTAAACGCTGCCCCCACGGAGCCTCAAGGCCACTATTTGCCTTGCTCACCACGTGGGCTTGATCTACTGTACGTTTGCCTTGCTCACCACGTGGGCTTGATCTACTGTACGTTTGCCTTGCTCACCACGTGGGCTTGATCTACTGTACGTTTGCCTTGCTAACCACGTGGGCTTGATCTACTGTACGTTTGCCTTGCTAACCACGTGGGCTTGATCTACTGTACGTTTGCCTTGCTCACCACGTGGGCTTGATCTACTGTACGTTTGCCTTGCTCACCACGTGGGCTTGATCTACTGTACGTTTGCCTTGCTAACCACGTGGGCTTGATCTACTGTACGTTTGCCTTGCTAACCACGTGGGCTTGATCTACTGTACGTTTGCCTTGCTCACCACGTGGGCTTGATCTACTGTACGTTTGCCTTGCTAACCACGTGGGCTTGATCTACTGTACGTTTGCCTTGCTAACCACGTGGGCTTGATCTACTGTACGTTTGCCTTGCTCACCACGTGGGCTTGATCTACTGTACGTTTGCCTTGCTAACCACGTGGGCTTGATCTACTGTACGTTTGCCTTGCTCACCACGTGGGCTTGATCTACTGTACGTTTGCCTTGCTAACCATGTGGGCTTGATCTACTGTACGTTTGCATTGCTAACCATGTGGGCTTGATCTACTGTACGTTTGCTTTGCTAACCACGTGGGCTTGATCTACTGTACGTTTGCCTTGCTAACCACTAGGGCTTGATCTACTGTACGTTTGCCTTGCTAACCACGTGGGCTTGATCTACTGTACGTTTGCCTTGCTCACCACGTGGGCTTGATCTACTGTACGTTTGCCTTGCTCACCACGTGGGCTTGATCTACTGTACGTTTGCCTTGCTCACCACGTGGGCTTGATCTACTGTACGTTTGCCTTGCTCACCACGTGGGCTTGATCTACTGTACGTTTGCCTTGCTCACCACGTGGGCTTGATCTACTGTACGTTTGCCTTGCTAACCATGTGGGCTTGATCTACTGTACGTTTGCATTGCTCACCATGTGGGCTTGATCTACTGTACGTTTGCCTTGCTCACCACTAGGGCTTGATCTACTGTACGTTTTCCTTGCTCACCACGTGGGCTTGATCTACTGTACGTTTGCCTTGCTCACCACGTGGGCTTGATCTGTACGTTTGCATTGCTCACCATGTGGGCTTGACCTACTGTACGTTTGCCTTGCTAACCACGTGGGCTTGATCTACTGTACATTTGCCTTGCTCACCACGTGGGCTTGATCTACTGTACGTTTGCCTTGCTAACCACGTGGGCTTGATCTACTGTACGTTTGCCTTGCTAACCACGTGGGCTTGATCTACTGTACGTTTGCCTTGCTAACCACGTGGGCTTGATCTACTGTACGTTTGCCTTGCTAACCACGTGGGCTTGATCTACTGTACGTTTGCCTTGCTCACCACGTGGGCTTGATCTACTGTACGTTTGCCTTGCTCACCATGTGGGCTTGATCTACTGTACGTTTGCAGTGTTGAGGAAGCTACTCTAAAAATACAGTTTACCAAAGATACCAATTACTTCTCACAGGAAGAAGTTAAACCATACTAAAGATACTCTAACATAGTTTACTGAACTAAAGTTACTACTAAAGATACCCTAACATAGTTTACTGAAATAAAGATACCCTAACATAGTTTACTGAACTAAAGTTATTACTAAAGATACCCTAACATAGTTTACTGAACTAAAGTTATTACTAAAGTTACCCTAACATAGTTTACTGAACTAAAGATACTCTAACATAGTTTACTGAACTAAAGTTACTACTAAAGATACCCTAACATAGTTTACTGAAATAAAGATACCCTAACATAGTTTACTGAACTAAAGTTATTACTAAAGATACCCTAACATAGTTTACTGAACTAAAGTTATTACTAAAGTTACCCTAACATAGTTTACTGAACTAAAGTTACTACTAAAGATACTCTAACATAGTTTACTGAACTAAAGTTATTACTAAAGATACCCTAACATAGTTTACTGAACTAAAGTTATTACTAAAGATAATCTAACATAGTTTACTGAACTAAAGTTATTACTAAAGATACCCTAACATAGTGTACTGAACTAAAGATACCCTAACATAGTTTACTGAACTAAAGATACTATAACATAGTGTACTGAACTAAAGTTACTACTAAAGATACCTAACATAGTTTACTGAAATAAAGATACCCTAACATAGTTTACTGAACTAAAGTTATTACTAAAGATAATCTAACATAGTTTACTGAACTAAAGTTATTACTAAAGATACCCTAACATAGTGTACTGAACTAAAGATACCCTAACATAGTTTACTGAACTAAAGATACTATAACATAGTGTACTGAACTAAAGATACCCTAACATAGTTTACTGAACTAAAGTTATTACTAAAGATACCCTAACATAGTGTACTGAACTAAAGATACCCTAACATAGTTTACTGAACTAAAGATACTCTAACATAGTGTACTGAACTAAAGATACCCTAACATAGTGTACTGAACTAAAGATACCCTAACATAGTTTACTGAACTAAAGATACCCTAACATAGTTTACTGAACTAAAGATACTCTAACATAGTGTACTGAACTAAAGTTATTACTAAAGATACCCTAACATAGTTTACTGAACTAAAGATACTCTAACATAGTTTACTGAACTAAAGTTACTACTAAAGATACTCTAACATAGTTTACTGAACTAAAGTTACTACTAAAGATACTCTAACATAGTTTACTGAACTAAAGTTATTACTAAAGATACCCTAACATAGTTTACTGAACTAAAGATACCCTAACATAGTTTACTGAACTAAAGTTATTACTAAAGATACTCTAACATAGTTTACTGAACTAAAGTTATTACTAAAGATACCTAACATAGTTTACTGAACTAAAGTTATTACTAAAGATACTCTAACATAGTTTACTGAACTAAAGTTATTACTAAAGATACTCTAACATAGTGTACTGAACTAAAGAGACCCTAACATAGTATACTGAACTAAAGTTATTACTAAAGATACCCTAACATAGTTTACTGAACTAAAGTTATTACTAAAGATACCCTAACATAGTTTACTGAAATAAAGTTATTACTAAAGATACCTAACATAGTTTACTGAACTAAAGATACCCTAACATAGTTTACTGAACTAAAGATACTCTAACATAGTGTACTGAACTAAAGATACCCTAACATAGTGTACTGAACTAAAGTTATTACTAAAGATACCCTAACATAGTGTACTGAACTAAAGATACCCTAACATAGTTTACTGAACTAAAGATACTCTAACATAGTGTACTGAACTAAAGATACCCTAACATAGTGTACTGAACTAAAGATACCCTAACATAGTTTACTGAACTAAAGTTATTACTAAAGATAATCTAACATAGTTTACTGAACTAAAGTTATTACTAAAGATACCCTAACATAGTTTACTGAACTAAAGTTATTACTAAAGATAATCTAACATAGTTTACTGAACTAAAGATACCCTAACATAGTGTACTGAACTAAAGATACCCTAACATAGTTTACTGAACTAAAGTTATTACTAAAGATAATCTAACATAGTTTACTGAACTAAAGTTATTACTAAAGATACCCTAACATAGTTTACTGAACTAAAGTTATTACTAAAGATAATCTAACATAGTTTACTGAACTAAAGATACCCTAACATAGTGTACTGAACTAAAGATACCCTAACATAGTTTACTGAACTAAAGTTATTACTAAAGATACCCTAACATAGTTTACTGAACTAAAGTTATTACTAAAGATACCCTAACATAGTTTACTGAACTAAAGTTATTACTAAAGATACCCTAACATAGTTTACTGAACTAAAGATACCCTAACATAGTTTACTGAACTAAAGTTATTACTAAAGATACTCTAACATAGTGTACTGAACTAAAGATACCCTAACATAGTGTACTGAACTAAAGATACCCTAACATAGTTTACTGAACTAAAGTTATTACTAAAGATACCCTAACATAGTTTACTGAACTAAAGATACTCTAACATAGTTTACTGAACTAAAGTTATTACTAAAGATACCCTAACATAGTTTACTGAACTAAAGATACTCTAACATAGTTTACTGAACTAAAGTTACTACTAAAGATACTCTAACATAGTTTACTGAACTAAAGATACTCTAACATAGTTTACTGAACTAAAGTTATTACTAAAGATACTCTAACATAGTTTACTGAACTAAAGTTACTACTAAGCGGGAAAAATAATCATCATATCTAAATCTGAATTTGTCATAGACTACAAATTGCAAGAAGAGATCACTCATTCCAGTAGTTAGCTACATCGCTACATGGTGAAACAGCAGTGTGGAGGTCCAGTAGTTAGCTAGATCGCTACATGGTAAAACAGCAGTGTGGAGGTCCAGTAGTTAGCTACATCGCTACATGGTGAAACAGTAGTGTGTAGGTCCAGTAGTTAGCTACATCGCTACATGGTGAAACAGTAGTGTGTAGGTCCAGTAGTTAGCTACATCGCTACATGGTGAAACAGTAGTGTGTAGGTCCAGTAGTTAGCTACATCGCTACATTTTTTTATTTTTTTTATTTTTTTATTTTTTCACCTTTATTTAACCAGGTAGGCTAGTTGAGAACAAGTTCTCATTTGCAACTGCGACCTGGCCAAGATAAAGCATAGCAGTGTGAACAGACAACACAGAGTTACACATGGAGTAAACAATTAGCAAGTCAATAACACAGTAGAAAAAATGGGCAGTCTATATACAATGTGTTCAAAAGGCATGAGGAGGTAGGCGAATAATACAATTTTGCAGATTAACACTGGAGTGATAAATGATCAGATGGGCATGTACAGGTAGAGATATTGGTGTGCAAAAGAGCAGAAAAGTAAATAAATAAAAACAGTATAAAAACAGTATGGGAATGAGGTAGGTGAAAAAGGGTGAGCTATTTACCTATAGACTATGTACAGCTGCAGCGATCGGTTAGCTGCTCGGATAGCTGATGTTTGAAGTTGGTGAGGGAGATAAAAGTCTCCAACTTCAGCGATTTTTGCAATTCGTTCTAGTCACAGGCAGCAGAGTACTGGAACGAAAGGCGGCCAAATGAGGTGTTGGCTTTAGGGATGATCAGTGAGATACACCTGCTGGAGCGCGTGCTACGGATGGGTGTTGCCATCGTGACCAGTGAACTGAGATAAGGCGGAGCTTTACCTAGCATGGACTTGTAGATGACCTGGAGCCAGTGGGTCTGGCGACGAATATGTAGTGAGGGCCAGCCGACTAGAGCATACAAGTCGCAGTGGTGGGTGGTATAAGGTGCTTTAGTGACAAAACGGATGGCACTGTGATAGACTGCATCCAGTTTGCTGAGTAGAGTGTTGGAAGCCATTTTGTAGATGACATCGCCGAAGTCGAGGATCGGTAGGATAGTCAGTTTTACTAGGGTAAGCTTGGCAGCGTGAGTGAAGGAGGCTTTGTTGTGGAATAGAAAGCCGACTCTGGATTTGATTTTTGATTGGAGATGTTTGATGTGAGTCTGGAAGGAGAGTTTGCAGTCTAGCCAGACACCTAGGTACTTATAGATGTCCACATTTTCAAGGTTGGAACCATCCAGGGTGGTGATGCTAGTCGGGCATGCGGGTGCAGGCAGCGATCGGTTGAAAAGCATGCATTTGGTTTTACTCGCGTTTAAGAGCAGTTGGAGGCCACGGAAGGAGTGCTGTATGGCATTGAAGCTCGTTTGGAGGTTTGATAGCACAGTGTCCAAAGACGGGCCGAAAGTATATAGAATGGTGTCGTCTGCGTAGAGGTGGATCAGGGAATCGCCCGCAGCAAGAGCAACATCATTGATATATACAGAGAAAAGAGT
>NW_026278418.1:27500-32500 GCF_023373465.1 Oncorhynchus keta | reverse complement strand
TGGTAACAGCAGTCTGTCTGTTGGTATGTGGTAACAGCAGCCTATCTGTGGTAACATCAGTCCGTCTGTGGTAACAGCAGTCTTCTGTGGTAACAGCAGTCTGTCTGTTGGTCTGTGGTAAAAGCAGTCTGTCTGTGGTAACAGCAGTCTGTCTATGGTAACAGCAGTCTGTCTGTGGTAACAGCAGTCTGTCTGTTGGTCTGTGGTAACAGCAGCCTGTCTGTGGTAACATCAGTCCGTCTGTGGTAACAGCAGTCTTCTGTGGTAACAGCAGTCTTGTGAGAGGAAAGCAGTCTGTTGGTCTGTGGTAACATCAGTCAGTCTGTGGTAACAGCAGTCTGTCTATGGTAACAGCAGTCTGTCTGTGGTAACAGCAGTCTGTCTGTGGTAACAGCAGTCTGTCTGTTGGTATGTGGTAACAGCAGCCTGTCTGTGGTAACATCAGTCCGTCTGTGGTAACAGCGGTCTTCTGTGGTAACAGCAGTCTGTCTGTTGGTCTGTGGTAAAAGCAGTCTGTCTGTGGTAACAGCAGTCTGTCTATGGTAACAGCAGTCTGTCTGTGGTAACAGCAGTCTGTCTGTGGTAACAGCAGCCTGTCTGTGGTAACAGCAGCCTGTCTGTGGTAACAGCAGCCTGTCTGTGGTAACAACAGCCTGTCTGTGGTAACATCAGTCTGTCTGTGGTAACAGCAGTCTGTTTATGGTAACAGCAATCTGTCTGTGGTAACAGCAGTCTGTCTATGGTAACAGCAGTCTGTCTGTGGTAACAGCAGCCTGTCTTTGGTAACAGCAGTCTGTCTATGGTAACAGCAGTCTGTATGTGGTAACAGCAGTCTGTCTATGGTAACAGCAGTCTGTCTGTTGGTCTGTGGTAACAGCAGTCTGTCTGTGGTAACAGCAGTCTGTCTATGGTAACAGCAGTCTGTCTGTGGTAACAGCAGTCTGTCTGTGGTAACAGCAGTCTGTCTGTTGGTATGTGGTAACAGCAGCCTGTCTGTGGTAACAGCAGTCTGTCTGTGGTAACAGCAGTCTGTCTGTTGGTCTGTGGTAACAGCAGCCTGTCTGTGGTAACAGCAGTCTGTCTATGGTAACAGCAGTCTGTCTGTGGTAACAGCAGTCTGTCTGTGGTAACAGCAGTCTGTCTGTTGGTATGTGGTAACAGCAGCCTGTCTGTGGTAACAGCAGTCCGTCTGTGGTAACAGCAGTCTTCTGTGGTAACAGCAGTCTGTCTGTTGGTCTGTGGTAAAAGCAGTCTGTCTGTGGTAACAGCAGTCTGTCTATGGTAACAGCAGTCTGTCTGTGGTAACAGCAGTCTGTCTGTTGGTCTGTGGTAACAGCAGTCTGTCTGTGGTAACAGCAGTCTGTCTGTGGTAACAGCAGTCTTCTGTGGTAACAGCAGTCTGTCTGTTGGTCTGTGGTAACATCAGTCAGTCTGTGGTAACAGCAGTCTGTCTATGGTAACAGCAGTCTGTCTGTGGTAACAGCAGTCTGTCTGTGGTAACAGCAGTCTGTCTGTTGGTATGTGGTAACAGCAGCCTGTCTGTGGTAACATCAGTCCGTCTGTGGTAACAGCGGTCTTCTGTGGTAACAGCAGTCTGTCTGTTGGTCTGTGGTAAAAGCAGTCTGTCTGTGGTAACAGCAGTCTGTCTATGGTAACAGCAGTCTGTCTGTGGTAACAGCAGTCTGTCTGTGGTAACAGCAGCCTGTCTGTGGTAACAGCAGCCTGTCTGTGGTAACAGCAGCCTGTCTGTGGTAACAACAGCCTGTCTGTGGTAACATCAGTCTGTCTGTGGTAACAGCAGTCTGTTTATGGTAACAGCAATCTGTCTGTGGTAACAGCAGTCTGTCTATGGTAACAGCAGTCTGTCTGTGGTAACAGCAGCCTGTCTTTGGTAACAGCAGTCTGTCTATGGTAACAGCAGTCTGTATGTGGTAACAGCAGTCTGTCTATGGTAACAGCAGTCTGTCTGTTGGTCTGTGATAACAGCAATCTGTCTGTAGTAACAGCAGTCTGTCTGTGGTAACAGCAGTCTGTCTGTGGTAACAGCAGTCTGTCTGTGGCAACAGCAGTCTGTCTGTTGGTCTGTGGTAACAGCAGCCTGTATGTGGTAACAGCAGTCTGTCTGTGGTAACAGCAGCCCGTCTGTGGTAACAGCAGTCTGTCTGTTGGTCTGTGGTAACAGCAGCCTGTCTCTGGTAACAGCAGTCTGTCTCTGGTAACAGCAGTCTGTCTCTGGTAACAGCAGCCTGTCTCTGGTAACAGCAGTCTGTCTCTGGTAACAGCAGTCTGTCTATGGTAACAGCAGTCTGTCTGTGGTAACAGCAGTCCGTCTGTGGTAACAGCAGTCTGTCTGTTGGTCTGTGGTAACAGCAGCCTGTCTCTGGTAACAGCAGCCTGTCTCTGGTAACAGCAGTCTGTCTCTGGTAACAGCAGTCTGTCTGTGGTAACAGCAGCCTGTCTGTGGTAACAGCAGTCTGTCTGTTGGTCTGTGGTAACAGCAGCCTGTCTGTGGTAACAGCAGTCTGTCTGTTGGTCTGTGGTAACAGCAGCCTGTCTCTGGTAACAGCAGTCTGTCTGTGTTAACAGAAGTCTGTCTGTGGTGCAGTAGTGCACTATATAGGGAATAGGGTTCTATAGGGCTCTGGTCTAAAGTAGTGCACTATATAGGGAATAGGGTTCTACAGGGCTCTGGTCTAAAGTAGTGCACTATATATAGGGTTCTATAGGGCTCTGGTCTAAAGTAGTGCACTATATAGGGAATAGGGTTCTATAGGGCCCTGGTATAAAGTAGTGCACTATATAGGGAATAGGGTTCTATAGGGCTCTGGTCTAAAGTAGTGCACTACATAGGGAATAGGGTTCTATAGGGCTCTGGTCTAAAGTAGTGCTCTATATAGGGAATATGGTTCTATAGGGCTCTGGTCTAAAGTAGTGCACTACATAGGGAATAGGGTTCTATAGGGCTCTGGTCTAAAGTAGTGCACTATATATAGGGAATAGCGTTCTATAGGGCTCTGGTCTAAAGTAGTGCACTACATATAGGGAATAGGGTTCTATAGGGTCCTGGTCTAAAGTAGTGCACTATATAGGGAATAGGGTTCTATAGGGCTCTGGTCTAAAGTAGTGCACTATATAGGGAATAGGGTTCTATAGGGCCCTGGTCTAAAGTAGTGCACTATATATAGGGAAAAGGGTTCTATAGGGCTCTGGTCTAAAGTAGTGTACTATATATAGGGAAAAGGGTTCTATAGGGCTCTGGTCTAAAGTAGTGCACTATATAGGGAATAGAGTTCTATAGGACTCTGGTCTAAAGTAGTGCACTATATAGGGAACAGGGTTCTATAGGGTTCTGGTCTAAAGTAGTGCACTATATATAGGGTTTTATAGGACTCTGGTCTAAAGTAGTGCACTATATAGGGAATAGGGTTCTACATGGCTCTGGTCTAAAGTAGTGCACTATATATAGGGTTCTATAGGGCTCTGGTCTAAAGTAGTGCACTATATATAGGGTTCTATAGGGCTCTGGTCTAAAGTAGTGCACTATATAGGGAATAGGGTTCTATAGGGCTCTGGTCTAAAGTAGTGCACTACATAGGGAATAGTGTTCTACAGGGCTCTGGTCTAAAGTAGTGCACTATATATAGGGTTCTATAGGGCTCTGGTCTAAAGTAGTGGACTATATATAGGGTTCTATAGGGCTCTGGTCTAAAGTAGCGCACTATATAGGCAATAGGGTTCCATAGGGCTCTGGTCTAAAGTAGTGGACTATATATAGGGTTCTATAGGGCTCTGGTCTAAAGTAGTGCACTATGTAGGGAATAGGGTTCTATAGGGCTCTGTTCTAAAGTAGTGCACTATATATAGGGTTCTATAGGGCTCTGGTCTAAAGTAGTGCACTATATAGGGAATAGGGTTCCATAGGGCTCTGGTCTAAAGTAGTGCACTACATAGGGAATAGGGTTCTATAGGGTTCTGGTCTAAAGTAGTGCACTATGTAGGGAATAGGGTTCTATAGGGCTCTGGTCTAAAGTAGTGCACTATATATAGGGTTCTATAGGGCTCTGGTCTAAAGTAGTGCACTATATAGGGAATAGGGTTCCATAGGACTCTGGTCTAAAGTCGTGCACTACATAGGGAATAGGGTTCCATAGGGCTCTGGTCTAAAGTAGTGCACTATATATAGGGTTCTATAGGGCTCTGGTCTAAAGTCGTGCACTACATAGGGAATAGGGTTCCATAGGACTCTGGTCTAAAGTAGTGCACTATATAGGGAATAGGGTTCCATAGGACTCTGGTCTAAAGTAGTGCACTGCATAGGGAATAGGGTTCCATAGGACTCTGGTCTAAAGTAGTGCACTATGTAGGGAATAGGGTTCTATAGGGCTCTGGTCTAAAGTAGTGCACTATATATAGGGTTCTATAGGGCTCTGGTCTAAAGTAGTGCACTATATAGGGAATAGGGTTCCATAGGACTCTGGTCTAAAGTCGTGCACTACATAGGGAATAGGGTTCTATAGGGCTCTGGTCTAAAGTCGTGCACTATATAGGGAATAGGGTTCCATAGGACTCTGGTCTAAAGTCGTGCACTGCATAGGGAATAGTGTTCTACAGGGCTCTGGTCTAAAGTAGTGCACTATATATAGGGTTCTATAGGGCTCTGGTCTAAAGTAGTGCACTATATAGGGAATAGGGTTCCATAGGACTCTGGTCTAAAGTCGTGCACTGCATAGGGAATAGGGTTCCATAGGACTCTGGTCTAAAGTCGTGCACTGCATAGGGAATAGGGTTCTATAGGGCTCTGGTCTAAAGTCGTGCACTGCATAGGGAATAGTGTTCCATAGGGCTCTGGTCTAAAGTATTTTAACACATTCAAGAAATATTAGGAAGAAAGACACCTGAATCTAAACAGGGACGACACCTGAATCTAAACATGGACGACACCTGACAGACCTGAATCTAAACATGGACGACACCTGAATCTAAACATGGACGACACCTGA
>NW_026278418.1:12500-17500 GCF_023373465.1 Oncorhynchus keta | reverse complement strand
ATGATTCCGTATCAATAACAGACAATTAGTAAGAATGATCTGTGTTTCTTAAACATTCCTCGCCAGCTCTTAACGAGCTTCAGTTTGAATTGGCCTTAACCCCTCCCCTCCCCCCCCTCCCACGACCCACCCACCACCACCACCACCGATGCAACAACAACACCCACTAGGAAGAGAGCCAAGCCAGCCTGGCAAACAGGTGAACCAAATCCCAACCAACAACAAGTCTGTTCCCTTCATGATAAAAACCCTCCACACGTTATTCCATTCTATTCTTTATCTCTCTCCTTTTTCCCCAAGATGCAAGTTTAACTCACCACCCCCACTTCTCCACCCCCCTCCCTCCCTCCCCTCCCTCCCCCCTTTTGTAGTCTTTAGACAGTTTAAAATAACATTGCTCCCGAGATACCCTCCCATCAATCACATTTGGTCAGACACACGACAGGTTGATGGATGTTTGGCTTCTTCCCCAGCTACTGTTTGATCGCAGCACAGAAGCTAAACTGGTGACACGACGGAGATAAACGCCGGGCTTTTAGATTACCATTCCAAGGTCATCGCGCCTGGCCATTTCAATTAGGGACTTTTTTTTCTCTCTCACAAGGCTAGATTTAGGAAAGGAGGGGGTGGGGGTGGGGGTGAAGGGAGGTGGGGGGTGCCATGTTCATCCAACGGCAAGCAGCTCACAGGAACAAAATGACTATTTAATGAGATTGTCATTCTTGATTGGGATTTAAAAGGGATGTGGAGGGGTTGTGAGGGCAACTTTAAACCTTGTAGAAGAGAACCCCGGTTTACATATATTTTCCCTTGACACCTTTTATCTGGGCTTGAAGTTTTTCTTTTTTTGGTCGGAAACACGTGTTCGTAACGAGGAAAATCACGTTCGCTGACGATCGGATTTCAAGGTGCCAAGCTGTTCGTCACGATTCACATTCAACTAAAGGGGATTTTTTTCTCTAAATGCTGAACAAGCAGGAAAATGTATTTCTGAGAAGGGAAAAGTAATCAAACCAAGAATTTAGATCTGAAAGAGGGAAATTAGACCTGTCAGTCATATTGTCTCCAGCGTACCAGTTTAAACATGAGGTGTTTTCTTTATGGGGGTGGGGGGCAGGCACGGACAACATGAGGTGTTTTCTTTATGGGGGTGACATTTCATTGTTGTGACTTGACACATATGTGTCAGGCACGGAATGACATTAACCGTTTTTTAACACCCGGCACCACGTGTGTTGGTGACGGAGAACTGACATTCAAGGGTATAAGCCCAGGCACAGCTAAACATTTAAACTGTTGTGTAACAGCACAATAATAATACTGGAGGTACAGAGTACAACGCGAAGCCTCGGAGTGTTCTAATTCGGCTTCCAGGAAGTAAAACACAAAGCCTCGGAGCGTTCTAATTCGGCTTCCAGGAAGTAAAACACAAAGCCTTGGAGTGTTCTAATTCGGCTTCCAGGAAGTAAAACACAAAGCCTCGGAGTGTTCTAATTCGGCTTCCAGGAAGTAAAACACAAAGCATTGGAGTGTTCTAATTTGGCTTCCAGGAAGTAAAACACAAAGCCTCGGAGTGTTCTAATTCGGCTTCCAGGAAGTAAAACACAAAGCATTGGAGTGTTCTAATTTAGCTTCCAGGAATTAAAACACAAAGCCATGGAGTGTTCTAATTCAGCTTCCAGGAAGTAAAACACAAAGCCTTGGAGTGTTCTAATTCGACTTCCAGGAAGTCAAACACAAAGCCTTGGAGTGTTCTAATTCGGCTTCCAGGAAGTAAAACACAAAGCCTTGGAGTGTTCTAATTCGGCTTCCAGGAGGTAAAACACAATGCCATGGTAAAGTCAGTACAGTAACCTATAGGAGCGTCAGTACAGTAACCTATGGTAAAGTCAGTACAGTAACCTATGGTAACGTCAGTACAGTAACCTATGGTAACGTCAGTACAGTAACCTATGGTAACGTCAGTACAGTAACCTATGGTAACGTCAGTACAGTAACCTATGGTAACATCAGTACAGTAACCAGTACAGTACAGTAACATATGGTAACGTCAGTAAAGTTGTCTATGGTAACATCAGTACAGTAACCTATGGTAACGTCAGTACAGTAACCTATGGTAACATCAGTACAGTAACCTATAGTAACATCAGTACAGTAACCTATGGTAACATCAGTACAGTAACCTATAGTAACATCAGTACAGTAACCTATGGTAACATCAGTACAGTAACCTATAGTAACATCAGTACAGTAACCTATGGTAACATCAGTACAGTAACCTATGGTAACGTCAGTACAGTAACCTATGGTAACGTCAGTACAGTAACCTATGTAACGCCATTATTAACCTATGGTAACGTCAGTACAGTAACCTATGGTAACATCAGTACAGTAACCTATGGTAACATCAGTACAGTAACCAGTACAGTACAGTAACCTATGGTAACGTCAGTACAGTAGCCTATGGTAACATCAGTACAGTAACCTATAGTAACGTCAGTACAGTAACCTATGGTAACATCAGTACAGTAACCTATGGTAACGTCAGTACAATAACCTATGGTAACGTCAGTACAGTAACCTATGGTAACATCAGTTCAGTAACCTATAGTAACGTCAGTACAGTAACCTATGGTAACGTCAGTACAGTAGCCTATGGTAACATCAGTACAGTAACCTATAGTAACGTCAGTACAGTAACCTATGGTAACATCAGTACAGTAACCTATGGTAACGTCAGTACAATAACCTATGGTAACGTCAGTACAGTAACCTATGGTAACATCAGTTCAGTAACCTATAGTAACGTCAGTACAGTAACCTATGGTAACATCAGTTCAGTAACCTATAGTAACGTCAGTACAGTAACCTATGGTAACGTCAGTACAGTAACCTATGGTAACGTCAGTACAGTAACCTATGGTAACGTCTGTACAGTAACATATGGTAACATCAGTACAGTAACCTATAGTATCGTCAGTACAGTAACCTATGGTAACGCCAGTACAGTAACCTATAGTATCGTCAGTACAGTAACCTATGGTAACATCAGTACAGTAACCTATAGTATCGTATAACAGTACAGTAACCTATGGTAACATCAGTACAGTAACCTATAGTAACGTCAGTACAGTAACCTATGGTAACGTCAGTACAGTAACCTATGGTAACGTCAGTACAGTAACCTATGGTAACGTCAGTACAGTAACATATAGTAACGTCAGTACAGTAGCCTATGGTAACGTCAGTTCAGTAACCTATGGTAACGTCAGTACAGTAACCTATGGTAGCGTCAGTACAGTAACCTATGGTAACATCAGTACAGTAACCTATGGTAACGTCAGTACAGTAACCTATGGTAACGTCAGTACAGTAACCTATGGTAACTCAGTACAGTAACCTATGGTAACATCAGTACAGTAACCTATGGTAACATCAGTACAGTAACCTATGGTAACGTCAGTACAGTAGTCTATGGTAACATCAGTACAGTAACCTATAGTAACGTCAGTACAGTAACCTATGGTAACGTCAGTACAGTAGCCTATGGTAACGTCAGTACAGTAACCTATGGTAACGTCAGTACAGTAACCTATAGTAACGTCAGTACAGTAACCTATGGTAGCGTCAGTACAGTAACCTATGGTAACATCAGTAGAGTAACCAGTACAGTACAGTAACCTATGGTAACGTCAGTACAGTAACCTATGGTAACATCAGTAGAGTAACCTATGGTAACATCAGTACAGTAACCAGTACAGTACAGTAACCTATGGTAACGTCAGTACAGTAACCTATGGTAACATCAGTAGAGTAACCTATGGTAACATCAGTACAGTAACCAGTACAGTACAGTAACCTATGGTAACGTCAGTACAGTAACCTATGGTAACGTCAGTACAGTAACCTATGGTAACGTCAGTACAGTAACCTATGGTAACATCAGTACAGTAACCTATGGTAACGTCAGTACAGTAACCTATGGTAACGTCAGTACAGTAACCTATGGTAACGTCAGTACAGTAACCTATGGTAACATCAGTACAGTAACCTATGGTAACGCCAGTACAGTAACCTATGGTAACGCCAGTACAGTAACCTATGGTAACGTCAGTACAGTAACCTATGGTAACTTCAGTACAGTAACCTATGGTAACGGAGTGGGAGGGGCAGGTGGCTCAGATATTCAGCTGTTCGACACTGGAACACGTTACTGTGTGACAGAGTGAGGACTTTGCATAGGCACGTAGGTGTTTGTTTTGGTCAGGGAATAGATAGATGTATATTTTTATCCAGTTCCCTTGTTTTTAAAATAACGGTTCTTTTTCAGAACAGTATGGAGCACTTGTGTTTCCCGGGTTCATTTTCTGTTCATTGAAAAATGTAATTATTTGCCTGTTTTTCATGTTGTGCTACCAGAACGGTTCCAAGCCTCGATGCTTGTGACTCTCCATTCAGGAAGCCCACTGAAACTACCGGTTAACAGACAACAACGTAACTCCTCAGCATGTAGTGACTCTCCATTCAGGAAGCCCAGTGAAACTACCGGTTAACAGACAACAACGTAACTCCTCAGCATGTTGTGACTCTCCATTCAGGAAGCCCACTGAAACTACCGGTTAACAGACAACAACGTAACTCCTCAGCATGTTGTGACTCTCCATTCAGGAAGCCCACTGAAACTACCGGTTAACAGACAACAACGTAACTCCTCAGCATGTTGTGACTCTCCATTCAGGAAGCCCACTGAAACTACCGGTTAAAGACAACAACGTAACTCCTCAGCATGTTGTGACTCTCCATTCAGGAAGCCCACTGAAACTACCGGTCAACAGACAACAACGTAACTCCTCAGCATGTTGTGACTCTCCATTCAGGAAGCCCACTGAAACTACCGGTTAAAAGACAACAACGTAACTCCTCAGCATGTTGTGACTCTCCATTCAGGAAGCCCACTGAAACTACCGGTTAACAGACAACAACGTAACTCCTCAGCATGT
>NW_026278418.1:0-10000 GCF_023373465.1 Oncorhynchus keta | reverse complement strand
GTTCTTTAAGATGTTCTTTAAGGTGTTCTTTAAGATGTTCTTTAAGGTGTTCTTTAAGGTGTTCTTTAAGATGTTCTATGAGGTGTTCTTTAAGATGTTCTTCTGACATGGCAGGGTGTTCTTTAAGATGTTCTTTAAGATGTTCTTTAAGGTGTTCTTTAAGGTGTTCTTTAAGGTGTTCTATGAGGTGTTCTTTAAGGTGTTCTTTAAGATGTTCTTCTGCCATGGCAGGGTGTTCTTTAAGATGTTCTTTAAGATGTTCTATTAGGTGTTCTTTAAGATGTTCTTCTGACATGGCAGGGTGTTCTTTAAGATGTTCTTTAAGATGTTCTTTAATGTGTTCTATGAGGTGTTTTTTAAGATGTTCTTCTGACATGGCAGGGTGTTCTTTAAGATGTTCTTTAAGGTGTTCTATGAGGTGTTCTTTAAGGTGTTCTTTAAGGTGTTCTTTAAGATGTTCTTTAAGGTGTTCTTTAAGATGTTCTTTTGACATGGCAGGGTGTTCTTTAAGATGTTCTTTAAGATGTTCTATGAGGTGTTCTTTAAGATGTTCTTCTGACATGGCAGGGTGTTCTTTAAGATGTTCTATGTGGTGTTCTTTAAGGTGTTCTTTAAGATGTTCTTTAAGGTGTTCTTTAAGATGTTCTTTAAGATGTTCTATGAGGTGTTCTTTAAGTTGTTCTTTAAGATGTTTTTAAGGTGTTCTTTAATAACTTCTTGCGTCGAGCCAACCCGGATCCGAGATCATGACTACAGCCTCAAGCCCATTACCATAACGCAACGTTAACTATTCATGAAAATCGCAAATGAAATGAAATCAATATGCTAGCTCTCATGCTTAGCCTTTTGTTAACAACACTGTCATCTCAGATTTTCAAAATATGCTTCTCTACCATAGCAAACTAGCATTTAGCATTTAGCGTTAGCATTTAGCATTAGCATTTAGCGTTAGCATTAGCAGGACACATTTTCACAAAAACCAGCAAAAACATTCAATAAATCATTTACCTTTGAAGAACTTCGGATGTTTTCAATGAGGAGACTCTCAGTTAGATAGCAAATGTTCAGTTTTCCTGAAAGATTATTTGTGCAGGAGAAATCGGTCCGTTTTCTGCGTCATGTTTGGCTACCAAAAAAAAAAAATTAAAATTCAGTTATAAAAACGCCAAACTTTTTCCATAATAACTCCATAATATCGACTGAAACATGGCAAACGTTGTTTAGAATCAATCCTCAAGGTGTTTTTCTACATATCTCTTCAATGTGGTATCGTTCCTGGAAGTGTGCTTCTCTGTCTGTATCCCATGGCAAAATGAGTGTTTACTGGGAATTACGCACCAATTTAGACAAAGGACACCGGACGGCCCCCTGGCAAATGTAGTCTCTATGGCCAATCTTCCAATGATATGCCTACAAATACACAACAATGCTGCAGACATCTTGGATGAACAGCAGAGCGCATAAGCTCATTCACAGCATATTCACAGCCATATAAGGAGACGTTAGTAAAACACAGCGTCAAAAATCCTGTTAATTTCCTGTTTGAAGTTTCATCTTGGTTTCTCCTGTAAGATCAGTTCTTGGGTACTCACAGATAATATCTTTGCAGTTTTGAAAACGTCAGAGTGTTTTCTTTCCAACACTGGCAATTATATGCATAGTTGAGCATCTTTTCGTGACAAAATATTGCGCTTAAAACGGGCATGTTTTTTTATCCAATAATGACATAGCGCCCCCATAGGTTGAAGAGGTTAAGATGTTCTTTAAGGTGTTCTTTAAGGTGTTCTTTAAGGTGTTCTTTAAGGTGTTCTTTAAGATGTTCTTTAAGGTGTTCTTTAAGATGTTCTTTAAGGTGTTCTTTAAGGTGTTCTTTAAGGTGTTCTTTAAGGTGTTCTTTAAGATGTTCTTTAAGATGTTCTTTAAGATGTTCTTTAAGGTGTTCTTTAAGGTGTTCTTTAAGATGTTCTTTAAGGTGTTCTTTAAGGTGTTCTTTAAGGTGTTCTTTAAGGTGTTCTTTAAGATGTTCTTTAAGGTGTTCTTTAAGGTGTTCTTTAAGGTGTTCTTTAAGGTGTTCTTTAAGGTGTTCTTTAAGGTGTTCTTTAAGATGTTCTTTAAGATGTTCTTTAAGGTGTTCTTTAAGGTGTTCTTTAAGGTGTTCTTTAAGGTGTTCTTTAAGGTGTTCTTTAAGATGTTCTTTAAGGTGTTCTTTAAGGTGTTCTTTAAGGTGTTCTTTAAGGTGTTCTTTAAGGTGTTCTTTAAGATGTTCTTTAAGGTGTTCTTTAAGGTGTTCTTTAAGATGTTCTTTAAGGTGTTCTTTAAGGTGTTCTTTAAGGTGTTCAAACATTCATCGATGGGTCAAATACAAGTCACAGTGGTTGTAGAGTAAATGTCTGTTAGCTTTTCATAGCCGAGCATTCAGAGGTTGAGTCAGCGTTCCGAGGTCGAGTCATCATTCAGAGGTCGAGTCAGCATTCAGAGGTCGAGACAGCAATTCAGAGGTCGAGTCAGCATTCAGAGGTCGAGACAGCAATTCAGAGGTTGAGTCAGCATTCAGAGGTTGAGTCAGCATTCAGAGGTTGAGTCAGCGTTCCGAGGTCGAGTCAGCATTCAGAGGTCGAGTCAGCAATTCAGAGGTTGAGTCAGCATTCAGAGGTTGAGTCAGCGTTCCGAGGTTGAGTCAGCATTCAGAGGTCGAGTCAGCATTCAGAGGTTGAGTCAGCATTCAGAGGTTGAGTCAGCATTCAGAGGTTGAGTCAGCGTTCCGAGGTCGAGTCAGCATTCAGAGGTCGAGTCAGCATTCAGAGGTCGAGACAGCAATTCAGAGGTCGAGTCAGCATTCAGAGGTCGAGACAGCAATTCAGAGGTCGAGACAGCAATTCAGAGGTCGAGTCAGCATTCAGAGGTCGAGACAGCATTCAGAGATCAAGAGAGCGAGAGAGAGATAGAGAGAGCGGGAGGCAAAGAGAGAGCGAGAGAGAGAGCGAGATCGAGAGATCAAGAGAACGAGAGACAGAGAGAGCGAGAGAGAGCGAGATCGAGAGATCAAGAAAACGAGAGATCAAGAAAACGAGAGAGACAGAGAGAGCGAGAGGCAAAGAGAGAGAGAGAGAGAGAGAGAGAGAGAGAGAGAGAGAGAGAGAGAGAGAGAGAGAGAGAGAGAGAGAGAGAGAGAGAGTTGGACACAGATAGCAAGAGCGAGAGAGAGTGAAATAGTGATAGCGAGAGCGAGTGAGCTTTTTGGTCTATACTCAGCCTTGTCTCAGGGTAGTAAATTGGTGGTCTGTGGTCTGTTGATGTCCCTCTAATGGTGTGGGGTCTTTGCCTTGATAAAGTGGGTGGGGTTATAACCTGCCTGGTTTGCCCTGTCTGGGGATATCGTTGAACAGGGCCACAGTGTCCCCAAGTCCCCCCCATCTCTGCCTCCAGTATCTATGCTGCAATAGTCTATTTGCTGGGGGGCTAGGGTCAGTCTGTTATATTTGTTGTAATTCTCCTGTCTTATCTGGTGTCCAGTGTGAATTTAAGTTCTCTAGGATCATGCATCAGGACTATCTGGCCTGATGACTCCTGGCTGTCCCCAGTCCACCTGGCAGTGCTGCTGCTCCAGTTTCAACTGGTCTGCCTGCGGCTATGGAACCCTGATCTGTTCACCTGTTCAAAAGACAGCTGTTTTTGTCTCTCTCACTCTGTCTCTCTCTCACTCTCTCTCTCTCTCTCTCTCTCTCTCTCTGTGTCTCTCTGTCTCTCTCTCGGTGTGTCTCTGTCTCTCTCTCGGTGTGTCTCTGTCTCTCTCTCGCTCTGTCTCTCTCTCTCTCTCTCTCTCTCTCTGTCTCTCTCTCTGTCTCTCTCTGTGTCTCTGTCTCTCTCTCTGTGTGTCTCTCTCTCTGTCTATGTCTCTCTCTCTCTCTGTGTCTCTCTGTGTCTCTCTGTCTCTCTCTCGGTGTGTCTCTCTCTGTCTCTGTCTCTCTCTCTCTGTGTCTCTGTGTCTCTCTGTGTCTCTCTCTCTCTCTCCCTCTCGATCTCTCTCTCTCTCTCTCTCTCTCTCTCTCTCTCTCTCTCTCTCTCTCTCTCTCTCTCTCTCTCTCTCTCTCTCTCTCTCTCTCTCTCTCTCTCTCTCTCTCAATTCAATGCAATTTAAAGGGCATTATTGGCATGAGAAACATGTGTTGACATTGCCAAAGCAAGTGAAATAGATAATAAACTAAAGTTAAATAAACAATACATTTACAAATTCAAATTCTGTGTCTCTCTTTGTCTGTCTCTCAGTCTCTGTCTCTCTTTGTCTGTCTCTCAGTCTCTGTCTCTCTTTGTCTGTCTCTCAGTCTCTGTCTCTCTTTGTCTGTCTCTCAGTCTCTGTCTCTCTGTCTCTCTCTCTCAGTCTCTCAGTCTCTGTCTCTCGTTGTCTGTCTCTCAGTCTCTGTCTCTCGTTGTCTGTCTCTCAGTCTCTGTCTCTCTCTGTCTGTCTCTCTGTCTCTGTCTCTGTCTCTGTCTCTCTGTCTCTCTGTCTCTCTGTCTCTCTGTCTCTCTGTCTCTCTCTCTCTGTCTCTCAGTCTCTGTCTCTCTGTCTCTCAGTCTCTGTCTCTCTGTCTCTCAGTCTCTGTCTCTCTATCTCTCCTAGAAGAATGAGGCCCAGTGCTTTTGATCAGTTTAAATTGACTGAGAAATAAATCCAACCCACAAGCAGATGATTATAATGAAGTGTGTTGCCAGTCACTGTAAGCGGTGTTGTGTCTAAACCCATACAATTTAATGAACACTAACTGCGAAGGAGATTTGTTTTAATGAAATCCGCACGAGAAGGGATGTGATTCTGTTTAGCTGTCTGACTAAAGCACGAAGCTGACTGTCCCTGCCTACACATCCTGGTTTAACATCAGGGTTTAGTATAAATATGAGCTGGTTTCTAATGATTAAAGCGAGATCAATAGAGGCTGATTTGCCTTTTAGTTGCCTTGACGGGAGTGACGGGACAAATGCTTCCTCAAAGACCTGGCTGGCTGTTGGAGGGAGGACGGGCCACGGTAGAACTCACACAGTGGGTTCCTTTAAATCGGATTGATCTGACAGGGTAAATTGGTGTTGGAGGCACGATCCCCTCCGTTTCGTTCTTTACGTAAGATATATTCACAAGTAAAGAAGTCTGTTACTACTTTACATCTTCAGCTTGAATTCAGATCCCTCCTCCTCCCCAAAACAACTCTAAAATATTCATGAACTGCAGACTCAGCAGACTCAAACCCTTCTATTAAACAGGGTTATGTGACACTCTGACCCAGCTATCAAACCCTTCTATTAAACAGGGTTATGTGACACTCTGACCCAGCTATCAAACCCTTCTATTAAACAGGGTTATGTGACACTCTGACCCAGCTACCAAACCCTTCTATTAAACAGGGTTATGTGACACTCTGACCCAGCTATCAAACCCTTCTATTAAACAGGGTTATGTGACACTCTGACCCAGCTATCAAACCCTTCTATTAAACAGGGTTATGTGACACTCTGACCCAGCTATCAAACCCTTCTATTAAACAGGGTTATGTGACACTCTGACCCAGCTACCAAACCCTTCTATTAAACAGGGTTATGTGACACTCTGACCCAGCTACCAAACCCTTCTATTAAACAGGGTTATGTGACACTCTGACCCAGCTATCAAACCCTTCTATTAAACAGGGTTATGTGACACTCTGACCCAGCTATCAAACCCTTCTATTAAACAGGGTTGTGTGACACTCTGACCCAGCTATCAAACCCTTCTATTAAACAGGGTTGTGTGACACTCTGACCCAGCTATCAAACCCTTCTATTAAACAGGGTTATGTGACACTCTGACCCAGCTATCAAACCCTTCTATTAAACAGGGTTGTACTTCACTCTGACCCAGCTATCAAACCCTTCTATTAAACAGGGTTATGTGACACTCTGACCCAGCTATCAAACCCTTCTATTAAACAGGGTTATGTGACACTCTGACCCAGCTATCAAACCCTTCTATTAAACAGGGTTATGTGACACTCTGACCCAGCTATCAAACCCTTCTATTAAACAGGGTTGTGTGACACTCTGACCCAGCTATCAAACCCTTCTATTAAACAGGGTTATGTGACACTCTGACCCAGCTACCAAACCCTTCTATTAAACAGGGTTGTACTTCACTCTGACCCAGCTATCAAACCCTTCTATTAAACAGGGTTATGTGACACTCTGACCCAGCTATCAAACCCTTCTATTAAACAGGGTTATGTGACACTCTGACCCAGCTACCAAACCCTTCTATTAAACAGGGTTATGTGACACTCTGACCCAGCTATCAAACCCTTCTATTAAACAGGGTTGTACTTCACTCTGACCCAGCTATCAAACCCTTCTATTAAACAGGGTTATGTGACACTCTGACCCAGCTATCAAACCCTTCTATTAAACAGGGTTATGTGACACTCTGACCCAGCTACCAAACCCTTCTATTAAACAGGGTTATGTGACACTCTGACCCAGCTATCAAACCCTTCTATTAAACAGGGTTATGTGACACTCTGACCCAGCTATCAAACCCTTCTATTAAACAGGGTTATCTGACACTCTGACCCAGCTATCAAACCCTTCTATTAAACAGGGTTATGTGACACTCTGACCCAGCTACCAAACCCTTCTATTAAACAGGTTTATGTGACACTCTGACCCAGCTACCAAACCCTTCTATTAAACAGGGTTATGTGACACTCTGACCCAGCTATCAAACCTTCTATTAAACAGGGTTATGTGACACTCTGACCCAGCTACCAAACCCTTCTATTAAACAGGGTTATGTGACACTCTGACCCAGCTATCAAACCCTTCTATTAAACAGGGTTATGTGACACTCTGACCCAGCTATCAAACCCTTCTATTAAACAGGGTTGTACTTCACTCTGACCCAGCTATCAAACCCTTCTATTAAACAGGGTTATGTGACACTCTGACCCAGCTATCAAACCCTTCTATTAAACAGGGTTATGTGACACTCTGACCCAGCTATCAAACCCTTCTATTAAACAGGGTTGTACTTCACTCTGACCCAGCTATCAAACCCTTCTATTAAACAGGGTTATGTGACACTCTGACCCAGCTATCAAACCCTTCTATTAAACAGGGTTATGTGACACTCTGACCCAGCTATCAAACCCTTCTATTAAACAGGGTTATGTGACACTCTGACCCAGCTATCAAACCCTTCTATTAAACAGGGTTATGTGACACTCTGACCCAGCTATCAAACCCTTCTATTAAACAGGGTTATGTGACACTCTGACCCAGCTATCAAACCCTTCTATTAAACAGGGTTATGTGACACTCTGACCCAGCTATCAAACCCTTCTATTAAACAGGGTTATGTGACACTCTGACCCAGCTATCAAACCCTTCTATTAAACAGGGTTATGTGACACTCTGACCCAGCTATCAAACCCTTCTATTAAACAGGGTTGTACTTCACTCTGACCCAGCTATCAAACCCTTCTATTAAACAGGGTTATGTGACACTCTGACCCAGCTATCAAACCCTTCTATTAAACAGGGTTATGTGACACTCTGACCCAGCTATCAAACCCTTCTATTAAACAGGGTTATGTGACACTCTGACCCAGCTACCAAACCCTTCTATTAAACAGGGTTATGTGACACTCTGACCCAGCTATCAAACCCTTCTATTAAACAGGGTTATGTGACACTCTGACCCAGCTATCAAACCCTTCTATTAAACAGGGTTATGTGACACTCTGACCCAGCTACCAAACCCTTCTATTAAACAGGGTTATGTGACACTCTGACCCAGCTACCAAACCCTTCTATTAAACAGGGTTATGTGACGCTCTGACCCAGCTACCAAACCCTTCTATTAAACAGGGTTGTACTTCACTCTGACCCAGCTATCAAACCGTTCTATTAAACAGGGTTATGTGACACTCTGACCCAGCTACCAAACCCTTCTATTAAACAGGGTTATGTGACACTCTGACCCAGCTATCAAACCCTTCTATTAAACAGGGTTGTACTTCACTCTGACCCAGCTACAAACCCTTCTATTAAACAGGGTTATGTGACGCTCTGACCCAGCTACCAAACCCTTCTATTAAACAGGGTTATGTGACACTCTGACCCAGCTATCAAACCCTTCTATTAAACAGGGTTGTACTTCACTCTGACCTCAGCTACCAAACCCTTCTATTAAACAGGGTTATGTGACGCTCTGACCCAGCTATCAAACCCTTCTATTAAACAGGGTTATGTGACGCTCTGACCCAGCTACCAAACCCTTCTATTAAACAGGGTTGTACTTCACTCTGACCCAGCTATCAAACCCCTTCTATTAAACAGGGTTATGTGACACTCTGACCCAGCTACCAAACCCTTCTATTAAACAGGGTTATGTGACACTCTGACCCAGCTATCAAACCTTTCTATTAAACAGGGTTGTACTTCACTCTGACCCAGCTACCAAACCCTTCTATTAAACAGGGTTATGTGACACTCTGACCCAGCTATCAAACCCTTCTATTAAACAGGGTTATGTGACACTCTGACCCAGCTACCAACACTTCTATTAAACAGGGTTTATGTGGCACTCTGACCCAGCTAAAACATTAAACAGGGTTGTACTTCACTCACAAGCCCAGCTACTTCTATTAAACAGGGTTATGTGACACTCTGACCCAGCTACCAACCCTATTAAACAGGGTTGTACTTCACTCTGACCCAGCTATCAAACCCTTTCTATTAAACAGGGTTATGTGACACTCTGACCCAGCTACCAAACCCTTCTATTAAACAGGGTTATGTGACACTCTGACCCAGCTACCAAATACCTTCTATTAAACAGGGTTGTACTTCACTCTGACCCAGCTACCAAACCCTTCTATTAAACAGGGTTATGTGACACTCTGACCCAGCTACCAAACCCTTCTATTAAACAGGGTTATGTGACACTCTGACCCAGCTACCAACCTTCTATTAAACAGGGTTGTACTTCACTCTGTCCCAGCTACCAAACCCTTCTATTAAACAGGGTTATGTGACACTCTGACCCAGCTATCAAACCCTTCTATTAAACAGGGTTATGTGACACTCTGACCCAGCTACCAAACCCTTCTATTAAACAGGGTTGTACTTCACTCTGACCCAGCTATCAAACCCTTCTATTAAACAGGGTTATGTGACACTCTGACCCAGCTATCAAACCCTTCTATTAAACAGGGTTATACTTCACTCTGACCCAGCTATCAAACCCTTCTATTAAACAGGGTTATGTGACACTCTGACCCAGCTATCAAACCCTTCTATTAAACAGGGTTATGTGACACTCTGACCCAGCTACCAAATACTTCTAATGACCAGGGTTGTACTTCACTCTGACCCAGCTACCAAAAACCCTTCTAAAACAGGGTTATGTGACACTCTGACCCAGCTCTGACCCTTCTAGCAGGGTTGTACTTCAACCCAGCTACTTCTATTAAACAGGGTGGTTGTATCAAACCCTTCAGGGTTATATCTGACCCAGCTACAAACCCTTCTAATAAACATGGTTCCTCTGACCCAGCTATCAAACCCTTCTATTAAACAGGGTTATGTGACCTTGCTTCTATTAAACTGTCCTCTGCTTCCTCAGCTTCCTCTGCTTCCTCTGCCCAGCTTCCTCTCCTTCATCTGCCCCTCTCCTCTCCTCTATTCCTCTGATTCCTCTGCTTCATCTGCTTCCCTCTGCTTCCTCTGCTTCCTCTGCCCTCCTTCCTCCTTCATCTGCCTCCTCTGGGTCCTCTACTCCTCTGCTTCCTGCTTCCTCCTTCTCTGCTTCCTCTGCCTCCTCTGGGTCCTCTCCTTCATCTGCTCCTCCCTTCCTTCATCCTCTGGGTCCTCCTTCCTCCTTCATCTCCTCCTCCTGGGTCCTCTGCCTCCTCTGCTTCCTCTGCCTCCTCTCCTTCATCTGCCTCCTCTGGGTCCTCTGGTCCTCTACTTCCTCTGCTTC
>NW_026278417.1:0-4851 GCF_023373465.1 Oncorhynchus keta | reverse complement strand
GTGTGTGTGTGTGTGTGTGTGTGTGTGTGTGTGTGTGTGTGTGTGTGTGTGTGTGTGTGTGTGTGTGTGTGTGTGTGTGTGTGTGTGTGTGTGTGTGTGTGTGTGTGTGTGTGTGTGTGTGTGTGTGTGTGTGTGTGTGTGTGTGTGTGTGTGTGTGTGTGTGTGTGTGTGTGTGTGTGTGTGTGTGTGTGTGTGTGTGTGTGTGTGTGTGTGTGTGTGTGTGTGTGTGTGTGTGTGTGTGTGTGTGTGTGTGTGTGTGTGTGTGTGTGTGTGTGTGTGTGTGTGTGTGTGTGTGTGTGTGTGTGTGTGTGTGTGTGTGTGTGTGTGTGTGTGTGTGTGTGTGTGTGTGTGTGTGTGTGTGTGTGTGTGTGTGTGTGTGTGTGTGTGTGTGATGACTTACTTCGCGGCAGCATAGGTCCTAACAGGAAGATGTCTGAGTGCAACCGGAGAAACACTCCTATATGTTGGACCACCAGCCACCAGGAGATGTCCTTGGCCTCCTGCTAAAACTAAGAGAAAACCAACCACATAGCAAGTCAGCTTGATCATCACCACTAAATTCATTTTTCCAGAGGTGTAAAGTAACTAAGTTAAAATACTTTGAAGAACCAAGCTGGAATCCTTAAATGAGTGAATCAATCACATTAAATTTACAAAGGAGTTAACAAAGGAGTTAACGCAGACAACAAACAGTTTTATTTCTCCCAGACATCGTATATAGACTTGTTTATACTGTATTATTGACTGTATGTTTGTTTTACTCCATGTGTAACTCTGTGTCGTTGTATCTGTCGAACTGCTTTGCTTTATCTTGGCCAGATCGCAATTGTAAATGAGAACTTGTTCTCAACTTGCCCGACCTGGTTAAATAAAAGGTGTTCTCAACTAGCCTACCTGGTTAAATAAAGGTGTTCTCAACTAGCCAACCTGGTTAAATAAAGGTGTTCTCAACTAGCCAACTGGTTAAATAAAGGTGTTCTCAACTAGCCTACCTGGTTAAATAAAGGTGTTCTCAACTAGCCTACCTGGTTAAAAAAGGTGTTCTCTACTTCAGGCGCCGACTGGATGGCCACCTCGCTTCGCGTTCTAGGAAACTATGCAGTTTTTTGTTTTTTTACGTGTTATTTCTTACATTAGTACCCCAGGTCATCTTAGGTTTCATTACATACAGTCGAGAAGAACTACTGAATATAAGATCAGCGTCAACTCACCATCAGTACGACCAAGAATATGTTTTCCGCGACGTGAATCCTGTGTTCTGCCTTACAAACAGGACAACGGAATGGATCGCTTGCAGCGACCCAAGGAAAGCGACTACGAAAAAGAGGGAAACGCGGCGGTGTTCTGGTCAGACTCCGAAAAAGGGCACATCGCGCACCACTTCCCAGTATTCTTCTTGCCAATGTCCAGTCTCTCGACAACAAGGTTGATGAAATCCGAGCAAGGGTGGCATTCCAGAGGGACATCAGAGACTGTAACGTTCTTTGCTTTACGGAAACATGGCTTACTGGGAAGACGCTATCCAGGGCGGTGCAGCCAACGGGTTTCTCCACGCATCGCGCGGACAGAAACAAACATCTCTCTGGTAAGAAGAGTGGCGGGGCGTATGCCTCATGACTAACGGGACATGGTGTGATGAAGGAAACATACAGGAACTCAAATCCTTCTGTTCACCTGATTTAGAATTCCTCACAATCAAATGTAGACCGCATTATCTTCCAAGAGAATTCTCTTCGATTATAATCACAGCCGTATATATCCCCCAAGCAGACACATCGATGGCTCTGAGCGAACTTTATTTAACTCTTTGCAAACTGGAAAACATTTATCCGGAGGCTGCATTCATTGTAGCTGGGGATTTTAACAAAGCCAATCTGAAAACAAGACTCCCTAAATTTTATCAGCATATCGATTGCGCAACCAGGGGTGGTAAAACCTTGGATCATTGTTACTCTAACTTCCGCGACGCATATAAGGCCCTGCCCCGCCCCCTTTCGGAAAAGCTGACCACGACTCCATTTTGCTGATCCCTGCCTACAGGCAGAAATTAAAACAAGAGGCTCCCACGCTGAGGTCTGTCCAACGCTGGTCAGACCAAGCTGACTCTACACTCCAAGACTGCTTCCATCACGTGGACTGGGACATGTTTCGTATTGCGTCAGATGGGAATATTGACGAATACGCTGATTCGGTGTGCGAGTTCATTAGAACGTGCGTCGAAGATGTCGTTCCCATAGCAACGATAAAAACATTCCCTAACCAGAAACCGTGGATTGATGGCAGCATTCGCGTGAAACTGAAAGCGCGAACCACTGCTTTTAATCAGGGCAAGGTGTCTGGCAACATGACTGAATACAAACAGTGCAGCTATTCCCTCCGCAAGGCTATTAAACAAGCTAGCGTCAGTACAGAGACAAAGTGGAATCTCAATTCAACGGCTCAGACACAAGAGGCATGTGGCAGGGTCTACAGTCAATCACGGACTACAAGATGAAATCCAGCCCAGTCACGGACCAGGATGTCTTGCTCCCAGGCAGACTAAATAACTTTTTGCCCGCTTTGAGGACAATACAGTGCCACTGACACGGCCTGCAACGGAAACATGCGGTCTCTCCTTCACTGCAGCCGAGGTGAGTAAGACATTTAAACGTGTTAACCCTCGCAAGGCTGCAGGCCCAGACGGCATCCCCAGCCGCGCCCTCAGAGCATGCGCAGACCAGCTGGCCGGTGTGTTTACGGACATATTCAATCAATCCCTATACCAGTCTGCTGTTCCCACATGCTTCAAGAGGGCCACCATTGTTCCTGTTCCCAAGAAAGCTAAGGTAACTGAGCTAAGCGACTACCGCCCCGTAGCACTCACTTCCGTCATCATGAAGTGCTTTGAGAGACTAGTCAAGGACCATATCACCTCCACCCTACCTGACACCCTAGACCCACTCCAATTTGCTTACCGCCCAAATAGGTCCACAGACGATGCAATCTCAACCACACTGCACACTGCCCTAACCCACCTGGACAAGAGGAATACCTATGTGAGAATGCTGTTCATCGACTACAGCTCGGCATTCAACACCATAGTACCCTCCAAGCTCGTCATCAAGCTCGAGACCCTGGGTCTCGACCCCGCCCTGTGCAACTGGGTACTGGACTTCCTGACGGGCCGCCCCCAGGTGGTGAGGGTAGGCAACAACATCTCCTCCCCGCTGATCCTCAACACGGGGGCCCCACAAGGGTGCGTTCTGAGCCCTCTCCTGTACTCCCTGTTCACCCACGACTGCGTGGCCACGCACGCCTCAACTCAATCATCAAGTTTGCGGACGACACAACAGTGGTAGGCTTGATTACCAACAACGACGAGACGGCCTACAGGGAGGAGGTGAGGGCCCTCGGAGTGTGGTGTCAGGAAAATAACCTCACACTCAACGTCAACAAAACTAAGGAGATGATTGTGGACTTCAGGAAACAGCAGAGGGAACACCCCCTATCCACATCGATGGAACAGTAGTGGAGAGGGTAGCTAGTTTTAAGTTCCTCGGCATACACATCACAGACAAACTGAATTGGTCCACTCACACTGACAGCGTCGTGAAGAAGGCGCAGCAGCGCCTATTCAACCTCAGGAGGCTGAAGAAATTCGGCTTGTCACCAAAAGCACTCACAAACTTCTACAGATGCACAATCGAGAGCATCCTGGCGGGCTGTATCACCGCCTGGTACGGCAACTGCTCCGCCCTCAACCGTAAGGCTCTCCAGAGGGTAGTGAGGACTGCACAACGCATCACCGGGGGCAAACTACCTGCCCTCCAGGACACCTACACCACCCGTTGTTACAGGAAGGCCATAAAGATCATCAAGGACATCAACCACCCGAACCACTGCCTGTTCACCCCGCTATCATCCAGAAGGCGAGGTCAGTACAGGTGCATCAAAGCTGGGACCGAGAGACTGAAAAACAGCTTCTATCTCAAGGCCATCAGACTGTTAAACAGCCACCACTAACATTGAGTGGCTGCTGCCAACACACTGTCATTGACACTGACCCAACTCCAGCCATTTTAATAATGGGAATTGATGGGAATTATGTAAATATATCACTAGCCACTTTAAACAATGCTACCTTATATAATGTTACTTACCCTACATTATTCATCTCATATGCATATGTATATACTGTACTCTACATCATCGACTGCATCCTTATGTAACACATGTATCACTAGCCACTTTAACTATGCCACTTTGTTTACTTTGTCTACACACTCATCTCATATGTATATACTGTACTCGATACCATCTACTGTATGCTGCTCTGTACCATCACTCATTCATATATCCTTATGTACATATTCCTTATCCCCTTACACTGTGTATAAGACAGTAGTTTTGGAATTGTTAGTTAGATTACTTGTTGGTTATCACTGCATTGTCGGAACTAGAAGCACAAGCATTTCGCTACACTCGCATTTAACATCTGCTAACCATGTGTATGTGACAAATAAAATTTGATTTGATTTGATTTGAACTAGCCTACCTGGTTAAATAAAGGTGTTCTCAACTAGCCTACCTGGTTAAATAAAGGTGTTCTCAACTAGCCTACCTGGTTAAATAAAGGTGTTTCCTCCAACTAGCCTACCTGGTTAAATAAAGGTGTTTCTCAGCTAGCCTGCCTGGTTAAATAAAAGGTGTTCTCAACTAAGCCTACCTGGTTAAATAAAGGTGTTCTCAACTAGCCACTACCTGGTTAAATAAAGGTGTTCTCAACTAGCCTACCTGGTTAAATAAAGGTGTTTCTCCAACTAGCCTACCTGGTTAAATAAATGGCTATGTTCTCGACTAGCCTCTGGATAA
>NW_026278416.1:0-47933 GCF_023373465.1 Oncorhynchus keta | reverse complement strand
TCCCTGTTCCCACTCCCCTGAGGTGTGAATAGAAGTGGCTCCGTTCAATAATATTTGTCTTTCTGTAGTCAACTATTTCACAGCCAGCTTCCCTCTCTCTATTCAACATCCCTTGCCCCTCCCTTTTCCTGCTCTCCTCCCCTAGCTTCTCACCTTCCTTCTCCTCCCCAGCCTCTCACTCTCATCTCCTCCCCAGCCTCTCACTCTTCCTCACCTCCTCTCTCCCCAGCCTCTCACAATTTTCCTCTCCTCCTCTCCTCCCCAGCCTCTCACCTTCCTCTCCTCCTCTCCTCCCCTCCTCCCACCTCTCACCTTCTCTCCTCCTCTCCTCCCCCTTCCTCTCCCTTTCCTCTCCTCACTCCTCCTCTTCTCTCCAGCCTCTCACCTTCCTCTCCTCCTCTCCTCCCCAGCCTCTCACCTTCCTCTCTCTCCACTCCTCCCCATCCTCTCACCTTCCTCTCCTCCTCTCCTCTCCAGCCTCTCACCTTCCTCACCTCCTCCTCCCCAGCCTCTCCACCTTCCTCTCCCTTCCTTCCCCTCCCCCCCCCTCTCACCTTCCTTTCTCCACTCCTCTCCTCCTCTCACCTCCCCATCCTCTCCCCAGCCTTCCTCCTTCCTCTCCTCCTCTCCTCCCCAGCCTCTCACCTTCTCCTCCCTCCTCCTCCCCAGCCTCTCACCTTCCTCTCCTCCTCTCCTCCCCAGCCTCTCACCTTCCTCTCCTCCCTCCCTCCCCAGCCTCTCACCTTCCTCTCCTCCTCTCATCCCCAGCCTCTCACCTTCCTCTCCTCCCCAAGCCTCTCACCTTCTTCTCCTCCCTCTCCTCCCCAGCCTCTCACCTTCCTCTCCTCCTCTCCTCCCCAGCCTCTCACCTTCCTCTCCTCCACTCCTCCCCAGCCTCTCACCTTCCTCTCCTCCTCTCCTCCCAGCCTCACCTTTCCTTCTCTCCTCCTCTCCTCCCCAGCCTCTCACCTTCCTCACCTTCCTATTCCTCCTCCTCCCCAGCCTCCTCTCCTTCCTCTCCTCCTCTCCTCCTCTCCTCTCAGCCTCTCACCTTCCTCTCCTCCTCTCCTCCCCAGCCTCTCACCTTCCTCTCCTCCCTCTCCTCCCCAGCCTCTCACCTTCCTTCCCCCTCTCCTCCCCAGCCTCTCACCTCTTCTCCTCCACTCCTCCCCAGCCTCTCACCTTCCTCTCCTCCTCTCCTCCCCAGCCTCTCACCTTCGTCTCCTCCACTCCTCCCCCAGCCTCTCACCTTCCTTCCTCTCTCCTCCCCAGCCTCTCACCTTCCCCTCCTCTCCTCCCAACCTCTCACCTTCCTCTCCTCCCTCCTATCCGCCTCTCACCTTCCTCTCCTCCCTCCTCCGCAGCCTCTCACCTTCCTCTCCTCCTCTCCTCCCCAGCCTCTCACCTTTCCTCTCCTCCTCTCCTCCCAGCCTCTCACCTTCCTCTCCTCCCCAGCCTCTCACCTTCCTCTCCTCCTCTCTCCCCAGCCTCTCACCTTCCTCTCCTCCTCTCCTCCCCAGCCTCTCACCTTCCTCTCCTCCCTCCTCTCCCAGTCTCTCACCTTCCTCTCCTCCTCTCCTCAGCCTCTCTCCTCCCTCCCAGCCTCTCCTCTCCTCCCCAGCCTCTCACCTCTTCTTCCTCTCCTCCTCTCCTCCTCTCCTCCTCTCCTCCCCAGCTTCTCCTCCTCTCTCCCCACCTTCCTCTCCTCCTCTCCTCCCCAGCCTCTCACCTTCTCCTCCTCTCCTCCCCAGCCTCTCACCTTCCTCTCCTCCTCTCCTCCTAGCCTCTCACCTTCCTCTCCTCCCCTCCTCCCCCTCCTCCCCAGCCTCCTCCTCCTCTCCTCCCCAGCCTCTCACCTTCCCTCTCTCCTGATCCTCCCTCTCCTCCCCAGCCTCCCTCTTCTCATCCCAGCTTCTCACCTTCCTCTCCTCCTCTCCTCCCCAGCCTCTCCCTTCTCCTCCCCAGCCTCTCACCTTCCTCTCCTCTTCCCTCCCCAGCCTCTCACCTTCCTCTCCTCCTCTCCTCCCCAGCCTCTCACCTTCCTCTCCTCCTCTCCTCCCCAGCCTCTCACCTTCCTCTCCTCCTCTTTCCAGCCTCACCTCTTCTCCTCCTCTCCTCCCCAGCCTCTCACCTTCCTCTCCTCCTCTCCTCCCCAGCTTCTCACCTTCCTCTCCTCCTCCTCCACCTCTTACCTTCCTCTCTCTCCCCAGTCTCTCACCTTCATCTCCTCCTCTCCTCCCCAGCCTCTCACCTTCCTCTCTCCTCTCCTCCCCCTCTTTGTTCTCTAGCCTGTTCCCTTACCACGGTTTGCCCCTTCTGGACTGCTTCCTTCCTCTCCCCTAGTACCCTCCTCTATAAACATCATACATTTTTGTCAAAAGTTGCTAATATATGCAAATAAAAAATATTATCGAATAGAAAACACTCTCACCTTTTAAAACCGTTTTCACCTTTCCTGTCTCCTATCTAAAGCAGAACTTTCAAAATCTGCATTTTCCCAAGCCTATCTCTTCTCATCCTGAAAAGTTGGGTCACCTTTGAGCCTCATCACAAACACCCTCCCCAAACAGTTACAGCAACAGGAACAGTCTCCACGTGTTCAGCGTGATCTCAGCTTTCACCTTCTTCTCCTTCCTCCCCTAGCCTCTCACCAGCTGGTGAGAGTTTGAGTACTCCTCCCCCTCTCAGTCACTCAAAAAAAAACCTGTGCAGCAATGGTCAAGTCCTCTCTTCCTTTCCCTAGCCTCGATTGAACCTGCTTCCCCCAGTCTCATCTCTGTTTCCTTCTCCCCCAGCCTCTCACCTCTTCTCCTCCCTCCTTCCCAGCCTCTCACCTTCCTCTCCTCCTTCCTCCCCTTAGTTTGACAAGTTTCCTCCCCAGCCTATTATTTATACTTCCCCAGCCTCTTTTCTCCTCATAGTCTTCAATTTTGACCTAGCCTCACCTCTTTTTCCCCTCTCCTCCCCAGCTCTCATTTTCCTTCCTCTCCTCCCCAGCCTCTCATCTTCCTCTCCTCCTCCTCCAGCCTCTATCATTCCCTTCCCCAGTCTTTGATGGAAGAATAACAAAGGTCCAGCCTCTATTTCCTGTCTAATTTTGGCCTTCACCTTCCTCTCTCCAAGATATCCAGCCTCTCACCTTCCTCTCTCCTACTGTGGGAGCGCAGCCTCCACCTAATTATAGTCCTAGTCCTTCCTTCAGCCTGTCACCTTAAAATCCTCCCCAGTCTCTAACAATCCAATTGCATCCTTCAGCCTCTGTATCTTCCTTCCTATACTAGCCTCTAAAACTTCCTCTATTTCCTCCCCAGTTTCACCTGATGTGTCTTCCTTGTTCCCAGCTGACCTGTTATCTGCCTTTTCCTATCGTCACCTTTCTCAGGACATTTCCCCAGCCTTTTTTCCTCTCGTGCATCCCCCAGCTTCACCTTCCTTTATGGATATCCTCCCCAGCATATTATTGAAAAAAAATTCCTTCTCCTCCCCCATGTTATATTCCTGTCATCTCTCCTCCCCAGATTTCCTTTCCTTAGTGCCTCTGATTTCTTTTAATCCTGCGTTCTATTTGATTGCATATTTTTTCCCCCAGCTTCACTCTTCTAATGAGCTATCCCCCCGGTGGTGGTTTTGACATAAATAGCTGCTATGTTTTCCGCCCTCCCCATTTTAGAAATCTCCCCTTGCTGGCTAGATAAACAACTTGTTTATCTTTCGTTTCCAGCTCACCTCTTTACTTGTTCCCCAGCCTGTCACTTAAATATCTTTAGCTATTTTATCCGCATTGTCCGTTAGCCTAATGACCATCCTCCTCCCTCCTCCCCAGCAGAGGACCTAAAACCTCTCCTCCCCAGCTTTGTTCTCTAGAGTAGTCAGTTTCCCAGCAGGTCACACTGTAGTGTGTTTCCATTCCATTTAGTTCAACCTCTGACCTGCCGGTAGACTGGATGGAACAGTATGACTGCTCTTCTCCCAGTGGGCTGTGATGTCAGTTAGGATTGAGTCAATGCTGTTGTTGCTGACCTCTGACCTACCAGGCTTTCTGGGCAGCAGCCTAGTGTCAGCCTTGTTAACTTATGCTGGCTTTCAGATGCCAGCTGCTTTACCAAGGAACAGTTAAAAACTTCTAGGAGAGAGGTACTCGCTGTCCGTTATTCTGTCTGTCATCTCTATGTTAAAGAGAGTAGGTGGTGGAGTGGAGCTCTCTGTGGCCCTGCTGGCCTTCCTCTCTGCCCCCTCTCCTCTGTCTTCCTCTCATCAGATCTGATGCCAAGCCGGTTGGCCTGCAGCTCCAGATGGAGTGAATATGGAGCTTAGCTGCTTTCCGCTAATGCCTGATTAAGTCCCGGACCAGGCCATTGTCTCCATGCTGGCTAAAATGGCTATCAGAGGGACATGGTGCTGGGAGGGAGGGGCCAGGAAGGGGCTGGTGGAACTGGGAGGGGCCATGAGGGGGCTGGTGGGACTGGGTGGGGCCAGGAGGGGGCTGGAAGCACTGGGTGGGGCCAGGGGGGGAGGGGCTGGGTAGAGCCAGGAGGGGGCTGGGGGGACTGGGAGGGGGCTGGGTGGCGGTGGGTGGGGAGAGCTGGGGCTGGAAGCACTGGGTGGAGCCAGGAGGGGGCTGGGGGACTGGGAGGGGGGCTGGTGGGGGCGGTGGGTATGGAGGGGGAGGGGAGCTGGAAGCACTGGGAGGGGGCTGGGGGGCTGGGAGGGGCCATGAGGGCTGGTGGGACTGGGTGGGGCCAGGAGGGGGCTGGAAGCACTGGGTGGGGCCAGGAGGGGGCTGGAAGGGGCTGGGGGACTGGGTGGGGCCAGGAGGGGCTGGGTAGAGCCAGGAGGGGCTGGGGGACTGGGAGGGGCTGGTGGCGGTGGGTATGGAGGGGTCTGGGAGGCACTGGGTGGCGGTGGAGGGGGGAGGGGGCTGGGGGGCTGGTACTGGGAGGGGGGGCTGGTGGCGGTGGGTATGGAGGGGCTGGAAGCACTGGGAGGGGGCTGGGGGACTGGGAGGGGCTGGAGGGGCGGTGGGTATGGGGCAGGGGGCTGGGTGGCGGTGGGTATGGAGGGCTGGAAGCACTGGGAGGGGCTGGGAGGACTGGGAGGGGGCTGGTGGCGGTGGGGGGCTATGGAGGGAGGGCTGGTGGGTGGGGCTGGGTATGGAGGGGCTGGTGGCGGTGGGTATGGAGGGGGCTGGTGGCGGTGGGTATGGAGGGGGCTGGTTGGGATGAAGGTTAATTCTGTAATGGATACTCATTTTATCCTGGTCCACTAAGAAGATTAGGCTTTGGGGTGTCAGATTATCCCTGATCTCTGAGCCTTTGGTGGGTCCTCCCAGCTTTCTCATGCTCCTAGCTCAGCCTCAACCTGCCTCAACCTGCCTCAACCCTCTGCTCGAACACTCTGCCTCAGCGCCCTGCCTCAGCCCTCCTTAACCCTGCCTCAAGCCCATCCCTACCTCAGCCCAACCATGCCTCAGCCCAGTCCTGCCTCAGCCCTGCCTGAGCTCTAGAATAAACACCCAGCTTGTATCCCAGCGCCCCATGTTGTGGCATGAATAATGTGTAGCGTTACAAAGTGATCACAAAGAGACTGGTGTAAATGACCTCCTTCCTAAGGCAACCAGATACCGTCTCCTCTGATAGCCAGCTTCTTAAAGAAGAAACCACAGTTTCTAAACAAATCACACTTCCAAAACAACAGCAGCACAAGTCTTCCTTAGGAAAACAGTAGCATTCTTATTCGTAGATGATAATGAGGAAACGTGTTGACTGAGACACATTATCATAAGCAGTAAAACATGAGGTCTGTTAGTTAGTGAGCTGGTTGGTTCATGTTCCTGAGGTCTGTTAGTTAGTGAGCTGGTTGGTTCATCTTCATGAGGTCTGTTAGTTAGTGAGCTGGTTGGTTCATCTTCATGAGGTCTGTTAGTTAGTGAGCTGGTTGGTTCATCTTCATGAGGTCTGTTAGTTAGTTTACTGGTTGGGTCATTTTTATATCTGTTAGTTATTCGGTGAGCTGGTTGTTTCATCTTCCTGAGGTCTGTTAGTTAGTGAGCTGGTTGTTTCATCTTCCTGAGGTCTGTTAGTTAGTGAACTGGTTGGGTCATTTCTCTGAGGTCTGTTAGTTAGTGAGCTGGTTGGTTCATCTTCCTGAGGTCTGTTAGTTAGTGAACTGGTTGGTTCATCTTCATGAGGTCTGTTAGTTAGTGAACTGGTTGGGTCATTTCTCTGAGGTCTGTTAGTTAGTGAACTGGTTGGGTCATCTTCCTGAGGTCTGTTAGTTAGTGAACTGGTTGGGTCATTTCTCTGAGGTCTGTTAGTTAGTGAACTGGTTGGTTCATCTTCATGAGGTCTGTTAGTTAGTGAGCTGGTTGGTTCATCTTGCTGAGGTCTGTTAGTTAGTGAGCTGGTTGGTTCATCTTCATGAGGTCTGTTAGTTAGTGAACTGGTTGGGTCATCTTCCTGAGGTCTGTTAGTTAGTGAACTGGTTGGGTCATTTCTCTGAGGTCTGTTAGTTAGTGAACTGGTTGGTTCATCTTCCTGAGGTCTGTTAGTTAGTGAGCTGGTTGGTTCATCTTGCTGAGGTCTGTTAGTTAGTGAGCTGGTTGGTTCATCTTCATGAGGTCTGTTAGTTAGTGAACTGGTTGGGTCATTTCTCTGAGGTCTGTTAGTTATGGTTCATCTTGCTGAGGTCTGTTAGTTAGTGAGCTGGTTGGTTCATCTTCCTGAGGTCTGTTAGTTAGTGAACTGGTTGGGTCATTTCTCTGAGGTCTGTTAGTTAGTGAGCTGGTTGTTTCATCTTCCTGAGGTCTGTTAGTTAGTGAACTGGTTGGGTCATTTCTCTGAGGTCTGTTAGTTAGTGAGCTGGTTGGTTCATCTTCCTGAGGTCTGTTAGTTAGTGAACTGGTTGGGTCATTTCTCTGAGGTCTGTTAGTTATGGTTCATCTTCCTGAGGTCTGTTAGTTAGTGAGCTGGTTGGTTCATCTTCCTGAGGTCTGTTAGTTAGTGAACTGGTTGGGTCATTTCTCTGAGGTCTGTTAGTTAGTTGGTTGGTTCATCTTCCTGAGGTCTGTTAGTTAGTGAACTGGTTGGTTCATCTTCCTGAGGTCTGTTAGTTAGTGAGCTGGTTGGTTCATCTTCATGA
This sequence comes from Oncorhynchus keta, assembly GCF_023373465.1. NCBI lineage: Eukaryota > Metazoa > Chordata > Actinopteri > Salmoniformes > Salmonidae > Oncorhynchus > Oncorhynchus keta. Next base: position 40,796 of record NW_026278416.1, on the reverse strand, counting down.
GGTCTGTTAGTTAGTGAGCTGGTTGGTATAACTTTTTCATTACATTTCATTACATTTCATTATAGTACAACGGTTGATCTGTCTAATCTTAGCAATTTCTTCTTAGCTAGCTACATAGCCGTCCTTGTATCAGAGATAATTGCATAATTATCGTATTTCGTCGCCCTAACGTAGCCTTCACTGCTATTCGCCCAGCAGCTAGCAAATGCTAGCAAACGCCCACAGATTAGCACCACTGTAGTGCTATTACACTATTACACTCAACTGAACGACTTGATTAGTTTAGTGTTAGCCAGCTACATAGCTGTCTTTGTATCCAAGATAATTGTGTAGTTTAGAGTGTGTAGTCTTGGAGTGATCATCTTAATTTACCGAGGTTAGCTCGCCAGCTATTTGTCGTCCTTAACGTGGGAGACTCTGCTAGCTAGCCAACAGCTAACAGCTAGCCAACGTCTACTGAATAGTATTCAACAACCCGGTCGCATTCACAGGTAGTATCACATTTTCATTTCATTTCATTACAGTACAACGGTTTGATTTGTTTGATCGTAGCTAGCTACATAGCTAGCTACATAGCCGTCTTTGTATCAAAGATAATTGTGTAGTCTAGAGCGATTTTCTAGGTTAGCTAGCCAGCTATTGTCGTTCTCTTAACGCAACGTAACGTAAACAACACTGCTAGCTAGCCAGCTGGCCCCGAATAGCAGCACTGCAGAAACTATTACACTCAACGGAACGACTTGATTAGTGTAGTGTCAACAACGCAGCTACTGCCAGCTAGCCTACTTCAGCAGTACTGTATCATTTTAATCATTTTAGTCAATAAGATTCTTGCTACGTAAGCTTAACTTTCTGAACATTCGAGACGTGTAGTCCACTTGTCATTCCAATCTCCTTTGCATTAGCGTAGCCTCTTCTGTAGCCTGTCAACTATGTGTCTGTCTATCCCTGTTCTCTCCTCTCTGCACAGACCATACAAACGCTACACACCACGTGGCCGCGGCCACCCTAATCTGGTGGTCCCAGCGCGCATGACCCACGTGGAGTTCCAGGTCTCCGGTAGCCTCTGGAACTGCCGATCTGCGGCCAACAAGGCAGAGTTCATCTCAGCCTATGCCTCCCTCCAGTCCCTCGACTTCTTGGCACTGACGGAAACATGGATCACCACAGACAACACTGCTACTCCTACTGCTCTCTCTTCGTCCGCCCACGTGTTCTCGCACACCCCGAGAGCTTCTGGTCAGCGGGGTGGTGGCACCGGGATCCTCATCTCTCCCAAGTGGTCATTCTCTCTTTTCTCCCCTCACCCATCTGTCTATCGCCTCCTTTGAATTCCATGCTGTCACAGTTACCAGCCCTTTCAAGCTTAACATCCTTATCATTTATCGCCCTCCAGGTTCCCTCGGAGAGTTCATCAATGAGCTTGATACCTTGATAAGCTCCTTTCCTGAGGACGGCTCACCTCTCACAGTTCTGGGCGACTTTAACCTCCCCACGTCTACCTTTGACTCATTCTGCCTCCTTCTTTCCACTCCTCTCCTCTTTTGACCTCACCCTCTCACCTTCCCCCTACTCACAAGGCAGGCAATACGCTCGACCTCATCTTTACTAGATGCTGTTCTTCCACTAACCTCATTGCAACTCCTCCAAGTCTCCGACCACTACCTTGTATCCTTTTCCCTCTCGCTCTCATCTAACACCTCCCACACTGCCCCTACTCGGATGGTATCGCGCCGTCCCAACCTTCGCTCCCTCTCCCCCGCTACTCTCTCCTCTTCCATCCTATCATCTCTTCCCTCTGCTCAAACCTTCTCCAACCTATCTCCTGATTCTGCCTCCTCAACCCTCCTCTCCTCCCTTTCTGCATCCTTTGACTCTCTATGTCCCCTATCCTCCAGGCCGGCGCGGTCCTCCCCTCCCGCCCCGTGGCTCGACGACTCATTGCGAGCTCACAGAACAGGGCTCCGGGCAGCTGAGCGGAAATGGAGGAAAACTCGCCTCCCTGCGGACCTGGCATCCTTTCACTCCCTCCTCTCTACATTTTCCTCCTCTGTCTCTGCTGCTAAAGCCATTTTCTACCACTCTAAATTCCAAGCATCTGCCTCTAACCCTAGGAAGCTCTTTGCCACCTTCTCCTCACTCCTGAATCCTCCTCCCCTCCCCCCCTCCTCCCTCTCTGCAGATGACTTCGTCAACCATTTTGAAAAGAAGGTCGACGACATCCGATCCTCGTTTGCTAAGTCAAACGGCACCGCTGGTTCTGCTCACACTGCCCTACCCTGTGCTCTGACCTCTTTCTCCCCTCTCTCTCCAGATGAAATCTCGCGTCTTGTGACGGCCGGCCGCCCAACAACCTGCCCGCTTGACCCTATCCCCTCCTCTCTTCTCCAGACCATTTCCGGAGACCTCCTCCCTTACCTCACCTCGCTCATCAACTCATCCCTGACCGCTGGCTACGTCCCTTCCGTCCTCAAGAGAGCGAGAGTTGCACCCCTTCTGAAAAAACCTACACTCAATCCCTCCGATGTCAACAACTACAGACCAGTATCCCTTCTTTCTTTTCTCTCCAAAACTCTTGAACGTGCCGTCCTTGGCCAGCTCTCCCGCTATCTCTCTCTGAATGACCTTCTTGATCCAAATCAGTCAGGTTTCAAGACTAGTCATTCAACTGAGACTGCTCTTCTCTGTATCACGGAGGCGCTCCGCACCGCTAAAGCTAACTCTCTCTCCTCTGCTCTCATCCTTCTAGACCTATCGGCTGCCTTCGATACTGTGAACCATCAGATCCTCCTCTCCACCCTCTCCGAGTTGGGCATCTCCGGCGCGGCCCACGCTTGGATTGCGTCCTACCTGACAGGTCGCTCCTACCAGGTGGCGTGGCGAGAATCTGTCTCTTCACCACGCGCTCTCACCACTGGTGTCCCCCAGGGCTCTGTTCTAGGCCCTCTCCTATTCTCGCTGTACACCAAGTCACTTGGCTCTGTCATAACCTCACATGGTCTCTCCTATCATTGCTATGCAGACGACACACAATTAATCTTCTCCTTTCCCCCTTCTGATGACCAGGTGGCGAATCGCATCTCTGCATGTCTGGCTGACATATCAGTGTGGATGACGGATCACCACCTCAAGCTGAACCTCGGCAAGACGGAGCTGCTCTTCCTCCCGGGAAGGACTGCCCGTTCCATGATCTCGCCATCACGGTTGACAACTCCATTGTGTCCTCCTCCCAGAGCGCTAAGAACCTTGGCGTGATCCTGGACAACACCCTGTCGTTCTCAACTAACATCAAGGCGGTGGCCCGTTCCTGTAGGTTCATGCTCTACAACATCCGCAGAGTACGACCCTGCCTCACACAGGAAGCGGCGCAGGTCCTAATCCAGGCACTTGTCATCTCCCGTCTGGATTACTGCAACTCGCTGTTGGCTGGGCTCCTGCCTGTGCCAATAAACCCCTACAACTCATCCAGAATGCCGCAGCCCATCTGGTGTTCAACCTTCCCAAGTTCTCTCACGTCACCCCGCTCCTCCGCTCTCTCCACTGGCTTCCAGTTGAAGCTCGCATCCACTACAAGACCATGGTGCTTGCCTACGGAGCTGTGAGGGGAACGGCACCTCAGTACCTCCAGGCTCTGATCAGGCCCTACACCCAAACAAGGGCACTGCGTTCATCCACCTCTGGCCTGCTCGCCTCCCTACCACTGAGGAAGTACAGTTCCCGCTCAGCCCAGTCAAAACTGTTCGCTGCTCTGGCCCCCAATGGTGGAACAAACTCCCTCACGACGCCAGGACAGCGGAGTCAATCACCACCTTCCGGAGACACCTGAAACCCCACCTCTTTAAGGAATACCTAGGATAGGATAAGTAATCCTTCTCACCCCCCTAAAAAGATTTAGATGCACTATTGTAAAGTGGCTGTTCCACTGGATGTCATAAGGTGTATGCACCAATCTGTAAGTCGCTCTGGATAAGAGCGTCTGCTAAATGACTTAAATGTAAATGTAAATGTTATCGCAGCTCACTGGTCATCATAGCAGCACCTACCCGTAGCACGCGCTCCAGCAGGTATATCTCACTGCTCACCACCAAAGCCAATTCCTCCTTTGGTCATCTTACCTTCCAGTTCTCTGCTGCCCATGACTGGAACGAACTGCAAAAATCTCTGAAGCTGGAGACTCACATCTCCCTCACTAGCTTTAAGCACCAGCTGTCAGAGCAGCTCACAGATAACTGCACCTGTACATAGCCCATCTGTAAACAGCCCATCTACCTACCTCCTCCGCATACTGTATTTCTTTATTTATGTTGCTCCTTTGCACCCCAGTATCTCTACCTGCACATTCATCTTCTGCCGATCTACCATTCCAGTGTTTAATTGCTATATTGTAATTACTTCACCACCATGGCCAATTTATTTCCTTAACTTACCTCATTTGCACTCACTGTATATAGACTTTTTGTTTTCTTTTGTTCTACTGTATTATTGACTGTATGTTTTGTTATTCCATGTGTAACTCTGTTGTTGTATGTGTCGAATTGCTATGCTTTATCTTGGCCAGATCGCAGTTGCAAATGAGAACTTGTTCTCAACTTGCCTACCTGGTTAAATAAAGGTGTTCTCAACTAGCCTACCTGGTTAAATAAAGGTGAAAGAAAAAAATGCAAGACAAGCACAATCTGGAGTGTTTTTGGGGTGTTCTCTGGAGTGTTCTCTGTGGAGAGTTATCTCTGGTGTGTTCTCTGTGGGGTGTTCTCTGTGGGTGTTCTCTGTGGATTGTTCTCTGTGGAGTGTTGTTCTCTGTGGGGTGTTCTCTGTGGAGTGTTCTCTGTGGAGTGTTATCTCTGGTGTGTTCTCTGTGGGGTGTTCTCTGTGGAGTGTTCTCTGTGGAGAGTTCTCTGTGGTGTGTTCTCTGTGGAGTGTTCTCTGTGAGAGTTATCTGGTGTGTTCTCTGTGGGGTGTTCTCTGTGGAGAGTTATCTCTGGTGTGTTCTCTGGTGTGTTCTCTCTGGTGTGTTCTCTGTGGAGTGTTCTCTGTGGAGTGTTCTCTCTGGTGTGTTCTCTGTGGAGTGTTCTCTGTGGAGAGTTATCTCTGGTGTGTTCTCTGTGGAGTGTTATCTCTGGTGTGTTCTCTGTGGAGTGTTCTCTGTGGAGTGTTCTCTCTGGTGTGTTCTCTGTAGAGTGTTCACTGTGGAGTGTTCTCTCTGGTGTGTTCTCTGTGGAGAGTTATCTCTGGTGTGTTCTCTGTGGAGTGTTCTCTGTGGAGTGTTCTCTCTGGTGTGTTCTCTGTAGAGTGTTCACTGTGGAGTGTTCTCTCTGGTGTGTTCTCTGTGGAGAGTTATCTCTGGTGTGTTCTCTGTGGAGTGTTCTCTGTGGAGTGTTCTCTGTGGAGTGTTCTCTGTGGAGTGTTCTCTCTGGTGTGTTCTCTGTAGAGTGTTCACTGTGGAGTGTTCTCTCTGGTGTGTTCTCTGTGGAGAGTTATCTCTGGTGTGTTCTCTGTAGAGTGTTCACTGTGGAGTGTTCTCTCTGGTGTGTTCTCTGTGGAGTGTTCTCTCTGGTGTGTTCTCTGTGGAGTGTTCTCTCTGGTGTGTTCTCTGTGGAGTGTTCTCTGTGGAGTGTTCTCTGTGGAGTGTTCTCTGTGGAGTGTTCTCTGTGGAGTGTTCTCTGTGGAGTGTTCTCTGTGGAGTGTTCTCTGTGGAGTGTTTTCTATGGAGTGTTCTCTGTGGAGTGTTCTCTTGCTGAGACAGAGGACAGCTGTGAGACAGAGCTGGCTGAGGGGGCAGGGGAGGACATGAAACTTTAAAACTCCTGTTGAGCCCAGCTGTAGTGTACCACTATAGATGACTGACGTTGAGGGTCCCTGTAGACGACTGTAGTACTGTAGATGCTTGATGTTGATCCTGACAGGAGACACTAATTCCAGGCTGGAGGGTTGTTGAGGGCTGTTTCTGCATATTTCCCCTGTTAACAAGCAGAAGCAGAGCTCACTGACTGTCAGAGCAACAAAGAACATCCATGGTTCAGAACAGGGTTGAGAGGGTTGGGAGCTAGACACTACTGGCCAATTAGAGTGGTTGAGAACAGCTAGCATTCATTGTCCTTTTAACGTCAGCTTAACGTTACACTGATCCACAATGTTGATAAACTAGTGGAAATAATTGGTCATTTTACTAAGAAGACCTGGTTAAGAACCATTTACACTGAGCAGTTGAACAATATGTGCCATGTCCCATTAGTTATGTACAGTGTGTTGGAAGACAAGTGCAGGCTTCAGAGGTCAGGTATTATTCATATACTTTAGATGGGGACTGACTGGCATTACAGTATATGAGATAAGGTCTACGATTGGATATTCAGTCAAGATGAGAACGTACTGATTTATCTCTGCTCTAATCATGTAATAATACATAATGATCTCCCCCCCTCTCCCTCTTTCATTTAGTGTGTGTGTGCTTCATTTCCCAGCAGGTTCCTTTGAGTCTATATAGTCCTGGATAGCTTCTATATGTACTGGAGTCTCATCAGCTGAGCTGAGGGGAGCTGCGTTCCTCTTCCGCCGGGAACAAAAAGAACAATTATCCTGGGACACTGCTTTGTTGTCATAACACTGTTTAGTGACAACACATTATTATACAAGATACAGCTCCTAGTAGCAGCTCCTAGTTCAATAGATAATGTTGAGGTGATTACCTCTTATTGTACTACAGCTAGTAGCAGCTCCTAGTAGCAGCTCCTAGAATGGATAATGTTGAGGTGATTATCTCTCTAGCTCCTACTAGCAGCTCCTAGTTCAATAGATAATGTTGAGGTGATTATCTCTAGCTCCTAGTAGCAGCTCCTAGTTCAATAGATAATGTTGAGGTGATTACCTCTCTTATTATACAAGATACAGCTCCTAGTTCAATGGATAATGTTGAGGTGATTACCTCTTATTATATAAGATACAGCTCATAGTTAATGTAAATAATTAGATACAGCTCCTAGTAGCAGATCCTAGTTCAATGGATAATGTTGAGGTGATTACCTCTCTTATTATACAAGATACAGCTCCTAGTTCAATGGATAATGTTGAGGTGATTACCTCTCTTATTATACAAGATACAGCTCCTAGTAGCAGCTCCAAGTTCAATGGATAATGCTCTCTTATTATACAAGATACAGCTCCTAGTAGCAGCTCCTAGTTCAATAGATAATATTGAGGTGATTACCACTATTATTATACAAGATGCAGCTCCTAGTAGCAGCTCCTAGTTCAATAGATAATGTTGAGGTGATTATCTCTCTATACAGCTCCTACTAGCAGCTCCTAGTTCAATAGATAATGCTTAGGTGATTACCTCTCTTATTATACAAGATACAGCTCCTAGTTCAATAGATAATGTTGAGGTGATTACCTCTCTTATTATACAAGATACAGCTCCTAGTAGCAGCTCCTAGTTCAATGGATAATGTTGAGGTGATTACCTCTCTTATTATACAAGATACAGCTCCTAGTTCAATAGATAATGTTGAGGTGATTACTTCTCTTATTATACAAGATACAGCTCTAGCAGCTCCTAGTTCAATAGATAATGTTGAGGTGATTACTTCTCTTATTATACAAGATACAGCTCCTAGTTAAATAGACAATGCTGGGGTGTGTTTGCGTATGTGTTTGCGTGTGTGTGCATGCATGCATGTGTGTGTGTGTGTTGTGTGTGTGTTTGTGTGTGTGTGTGTGTGTGTGTGTGTGTGTGTGTGTGCATATGTGTGTTGTGTGTGTGTGTGTGTTTGCAGTGTGTGTGTGTTTGTGTGTGTTTGATATGTGTGCGTGTGTGTTTGTGTGTGAGTGTGCGTGTTTGTGTGTGAGTGTGTGAGTGTGAGTGTGTGGCGTGGGTGTGTGTGTGATCTTTGAGTATTGCTATTTTGTTTCTGGTTTCATTGCTTTTGTAATTGCTATTAACGTTCACCAACAGTTGAGTGTCTGTGACCATCATCATAAATATCATCAGGCCAGACCCATTCTGATTCCCCAGGGGGAGGTTGAGACCGGGCCTGCTCTGCTGTAGACAGCTAATGAGGAGGACCCTCCCACTAATACCCCTGCCCTCTCAGAGTGGATCGATCCTTGATGTCAGAGGCCCAACATTCTGACCCTCTGAGCCATATTAGACCACTACAGAGGGGCCAGACCACTCCACTGTGGGGCTCAGGGGCCAGACCACTCAACTGTGGGGCCCAGTGGCTAATATTGCCATACTGCCCATTCAGCCCAGTCAGCATGCTTTAGTCAGCCTCCTCTGACAATCTGGGTTCCCAAGAGAGAAGGTCCTTAATTAAGAAGAAATCATATCTCTCCAAAAATGAGTTTTGAAGACAGTATTTATATGCTATATTTTAGGTATGATGGCCAGCTGTGGTAATGTGCTCCTGAGATTGAAGGTTTTGTAGAGGTGGCATAATGTTCCGACCATAACTACAGCGCGCTAACCCCGTTCCGCTAGCGGAACCCCTCGCCAACAGCCAATGAAATTGCAGGGCGCCAAATAAAAATCAACAGAAATCTCATAAATCAAATTTCTCAAACATTTCAAGTATTAGGCACCATTTTAAAGATACAATTCTCGTTAATCCAGCCACAGTGTCAGATTTCAAAAATGCTTTACAGCGAAAACTCCACAAACGATTATGTTTATGTTTTATATTATGTTAGGTCACAGAAAAACACAGCCATTTTTTCCAGCCAAAGAGAGGAGTCACAAAAAAGCACAAATAGAGATAAAATTAATCACTAACCTTTGATGATCTTCATCAGATGACACTCATAGGACTTCATGTAACACAATACATGTATGTTTTGTTCGATAAAGTGCATATTTATATCTAAAAATCTAATTTTACATTGTTGTGTTATGCTCAGTAGTTCCAAAACATGCTGTGATTTTGCAGAGAGCCACATCAATTCACAGAAATACTCATTATAAATGTTGACGAAAATTCAAGTGTTATGCATGGAACTAGAAACACTTCTCCTTAATGCTGTGTCAGATTTCAAAACAACTTTACGGAAAAAGCCTAATCTGAGTATGGAGCTCAGACCAGCCAAAATAAATATCCGCCATGTTGCGCAGTCAACATTAGTCAGAAATAGCATTATAAATATTGACTTACCTTTGATGATCTTCATCAGAATGCACTCCCAGGAATCGCAGTTCCACAATAAATGTTTGTTTTGTTCGATAATGTACATCATTTATGTCCAAATAGCTTCTTTTGTTCGGGTGTTTGGTAAACAAATCCAAAAGCGTGTTCGGTCGAGCGAACGTCGGACGAAAAGTTCAAAAAGTGATATTACAGGTCGTAGAAACTTGTCAAACTAAGTATAAAATTAATCTTTAGGATGTTTTTATCATAAATGTTCAATAATGTTCCAACTGGAGAATTCCATTGTCTGTAGAAAAGCAATGGAACGAGAGATACCTCTCATGTGAACGCGCGTGACTGAGAACGAGGCTGCTGCCAGACCTCTTAGTCAAACAGCTCTCATTCGCTCCCCCTTCACAGTAGAAGCCAGAAACAACGTTTTAAAGACGGTTGACATCTAGTGGAAGCCTTAGGAAGTGCAAATTGAGTTCAAAACTACAAACCCCAGATTTCCCATTTCCCGTTTGGAAATTTTTATCAGGTTTTTGACTGCCATATGAGTCCTGTTATACGCACAGACATAATTCAAACAGTTTTAGAAACTTCCGAGTGTTTTCTACCCAATTTTACTAATAATATGCACATATTAGCATCTGGGACTGGGAAGGAGGCAGTTTGCTCTGGGCACGCTATTCATCCAAAAGTGAAAATGCTGCCCCCTATCCCAAGTGAAAATGCTGCCCCCTATCCCAAATAAGTTCTCATAAGCATCTATAGGCTGATCCCTGAACTCTATGGTTCTGCTTCTAACCTATCAGAAACATCAATAGGCTGATTCCTGATCTCTCTGGCCTCTATGGTTCTGCTTCTAACCTATCAGAAACATCAACAGGCTGATCCCTGATCTCTCTAACCTCTATGGTTCTGCTTCTAACCTATCAGAAACATCAATCGGCTGATCCCTGATCTCTGTGGGCTCTTTATCCCGTCATGGCTACTGGCTGTTTACATGAGAACAAGGACGCAAAAACAAAGTGATTTAAAAGTCTTCTGCCCCGGCAGCCATTAGAAAAGAAAAGGTCATTATTGATTGGATAATATTCTGTTTATTTATTTGAGGTTGAGCTACTACGGCAGTGGTTGACTGACACAAATACATTATTCTCTCTGCTTATTATTTCTTTAGGGACTGCTGCTAATTATTTGTTTTTCTTGAGTGGAAATATAAAGAAGTCTAGCAACGCCCGAAGACGATGTCTGTTTTCTTTCCACTTGAACACTTTTCTAAAGTCTCATGTTTTTTTCATGTGATCAAAGAAAGTTAAGGCTTTATACATTAGAATGGAAATATGGTCTTGATGTTCTTGATGCATTAGAATGTTCTTGATTCATTAGAATGTTCTTGATGCATTAGAATGTTATTGATGCATTAGAATGTTCTTGATGCATTAGAATGTTCTTGATGCATTAGAATGTTCTTAATGCATTAGAATATTCTTGATGCATTAGAATATTCTTTATGCATTAGAATGTTCTTGATGCATTCGAATGTTCTTGATGCATTAGAATGTTCTTGATGCATTAGAATGTTCTTTATGCATTAGAATGTTCTTGAATCATTAGAATGTTCTTGAATCATTAGAATGTTCTTGATGCATTAGAATGTTCTTGATTCATTATAATATTCTTGATTCATTAGAATGTTCTTGATTCATTAGAATGTTCTTGATTCATTAGAATATTCTTGATTCATTAGAATGTTCTTGATGCATTAGAATGTTCTTGATTCATTATAATATTCTTGATTCATTAGAATGTTCTTGATGCATTAGAATGTTCTTGATGCATTAGAATGTTCTTGATTCATTAGACTGTTCTTGATTCATTAGAATGTTCTTGATTCATTAGAATGTTCTTGATTCATTAGAATGTTCTTGATTCATTAGAATGTTCTTGATGCATTAGAATGTTCTTGATGCATTAGAATGTTCTTGATGCATTAGAATGCACTAATTAAAAAGAGTGTTGATGAACAGAAGCCTTAAGCAGAGTGAGTCTGAGTGAAGCTCCACAGAGTCTGGTAGAGCAGGACATCAGTTGTCAAAACACTCTCAGCTCACAACACCAATTGATATTCATCACTTTGCAGACAAATATAGAAAAAAAGAAAAGAAGATTAAACCATCTATTTCTGCATTTATTTTTCAAGTAATGAATTCTTCTCTGGACCGTTGAGGCCTGTATTTAGCTGTCAGCATCATTTTGGGTTGAGAAATGATTGACGTTTAGTTCTGTGTGACGGGCGGGTAGTTGTGCGGTGATATTGCTTTACCACTTGAGAGAGCATGCGATAGATTATCTCCCGGTGAAATATTCAAATTGACATTTTAGCCCTTAAGATGGCAGGCAGACACACTGTAGACAGATCTGATGTGGTATTTATATACTATAGATACCAGGTACAGTAATGAGTCAATCACACTGTAGACAGATCTGATGTGGTATTTATATACTATAGATAACAGGTACAGTAATGAGTCAATCACACTGTAGACAGATCTGATGTGGTATTTATATACTATAGATACCAGGTACAGTAATGAGTCAATCACACTGTAGACAGATCTGATGTGGTATTTATATACTATAGATACCAGGTACAGTAATGAGTCAATCACACTGTAGACAGATCTGATGTGGTATTTATATACTATAGATACCAGGTACAGTAATGAGTCAATCACACTGTAGACAGATCTGATGTGGTATTTATATACTATAGATAACAGGTACAGTAATGAGTCAATCACACTGTAGACAGATCTGTTGTGGTATTTATATACTATAGATAACAGGTACAGTAATGAGTCAATCACACTGTAGACAGATCTGATGTGGTATTTATATACTATAGATAACAGGTACAGTAATGAGTCAATCACACTGTAGACAGATCTGATGTGGCAGCTGTAGTATAAAACATTTTCCTAATCTATCGATGTAATTTATTAGTGATGAACGATCATTATATTCCAATAAATGAACTGTAGGTGTTTCCTTTGTGCTGCGTTCTGTCATTGATCTGTATTGAGACGATGATCCTGTGCTGTGTTCTGTCATTGATCTGTATTGAGACGATGATCCTGTGCTGTGTTCTGTCATTGATCTGCATTGAGACGATGATCCTGTGCTGCGTTCTGTCATTGATCTGCATTGAGACGATGATCCTGTGTTCTGTCATTGATCTGTATTGAGATGATGATCCTGTGCTGCGTTCTGTCATTGATCTGCATTGAGACGATGATCCTGTGCTGTGTTCTGTCATTGATCTGTATTGAGACGATGATCCTGTGTTCTGTCATTGATCTGTATTGAGACGATGATCCTGTGCTGTGTTCTGTCATTGATCTGCATTGAGACGATGATCCTGTGTTCTGTCATTGATCTGCATTGAGACGATGATCCTGTGCTGTGTTCTGTCATTGATCTGTATTGAGACGATGATCCTGTGTTCTGTCATTGATCTGTATTGAGACGATGATCCTGTGCTGTGTTCTGTCATTGATCTGCATTGAGACGATGATCCTGTGCTGTGTTCTGTCATTGATCTGTATTGAGACGATGATCCTGTGTTCTGTCATTGATCTGCATTGAGACGATGATCCTGTGTTCTGTCATTGATCTGCATTGAGACGATGATCCTGTGTTCTGTCATTGATCTGCATTGAGACGATGATCCTGTGCTGCGTTCTGTCATTGATCTGTATTGAGACGATGATCCTGTGCTGCGTTCTGTCATTGATCTGCATTGAGACGATGATCCTGTGCTGCGTTCTGTCATTGATCTGCATTGAGACGATGATCCTGTGCTGCGTTCTGTCATTGATCTGCATTGAGACGATGATCCTGTGCTGCGTTCTGTCATTGATCTGCATTGAGACGATGATCCTGTGCTGCGTTCTGTCATTGATCTGTATTGAGACAATGATCCTGTGCTGCGTTCTGTCATTGATCTGTATTGAGACTATGATCCTGTGCTGTGTTCTGTCATTGATCTGTATTGAGACGATGATCCTGTGTTCTGTCATTGATCTGTATTGAGACGATGATCCTGTGCTGCGTTCTGTCATTGATCTGCATTGAGACGATGATCCTGTGTTCTGTCATTGATCTGTATTGAGACGATGATTCTGTGCTGTGTTCTGTCATTGATCTGCATTGAGACGATGATCCTGTGTTCTGTCATTGATCTGTATTGAGACGATGATCCTGTGCTGTGTTCTGTCATTGATCTGTATTGAGACGATGATCCTGTGCTGCGTTCTGTCATTGATCTGCATTGAGACGATGATCCTGTGTTCTGTCATTGATCTGTATTGAGACGATGATCCTGTGCTGTGTTCTGTCATTGATCTGCATTGAGACGATGATCCTGTGTTCTGTCATTGATCTGCATTCAGACGATGATCCTGTGCTGTGTTCTGTCATTGATCTGCATTGAGACGATGATCCTGTGCTGCGTTCTGTCATTGATCTGTATTGAGACGATGATCCTGTGCTGCGTTCTGTCATTGATCTGCATTGAGACGATGATCCTGTGTTCTGTCATTGATCTGCATTGAGACGATGATCCTGTGCTGTGTTCTGTCATTGATCTGCATTGAGACGATGATCCTGTGCTGTGTTCTGTCATTGATCTGCATTGAGACGATGATCCTGTGCTGTGTTCTGTCATTGATCTGCATTGAGACGATGATCCTGTGTTCTGTCATTGATCTGCATTGAGACGATGATCCTGTGCTGCGTTCTGTCATTGATCTGTATTGAGACGATGATCCTGTGCTGTTCTGTCATTGATCTGCATTGAGACAATGATCCTGTGTTCTGTCATTGATCTGTATTGAGACGATGATCCTGTGCTGTGTTCTGTCATTGATCTGTATTGAGACGATGATCCTGTGCTGTGTTCTGTCATTGATCTGCATTGAGACGATGATCCTGTGTTCTGTCATTGATCTGTATTGAGACGATGATCCTGTGTTCTGTCATTGATCTGCATTGAGACAATGATCCTGTGCTGTGTTCTGTCATTGATCTGCATTGAGACGATGATCCTGTGTTCTGTCATTGATCTGCATTGAGACGATGATCCTGTGCTGCGTTCTGTCATTGATCTGTATTGAGACGATGATCCTGTGCTGTGTTCTGTCATTGATCTGCATTGAGACGATGATCCTGTGCTGCGTTCTGTCATTGATCTGCATTGAGACGATGATCCTGTGTTCTGTCATTGATCTGCATTGAGACGATGATCCTGTGTTCTGTCATTGATCTGCATTGAGACGATGATCCTGCGTTCTGTCATTGATCTGCATTGAGACGATGATCCTGCGTTCTGTCATTGATCTGCATTGAGACGATGATCCTGTGCTGCGTTCTGTCATTGATCTGCATTGAGACGATGATCCTGCGTTCTGTCATTGATCTGCATTGAGACGATGATCCTGCGTTCTGTCATTGATCTGCATTGAGACGATGATCCTGTGCTGCGTTCTGTCATTGATCTGCATTGAGACGATGATCCTGTGCTGTGTTCTGTCATTGATCTGCATTGAGACGATGATCCTGTGCTGTGTTCTGTCATTGATCTGCATTGAGACGATGATCCTGTGTTCTGTCATTGATCTGCATTGAGACGATGATCCTGTGCTGTGTTCTGTCATTGATCTGCATTGAGACGGTGATCCTGTGCTGCGTTCTGTCATTGATCTGTATTGAGACGATGATCCTGTGCTGTGTTCTGTCATTGATCTGCATTCAGACGATGATCCTGTGTTCTGTCATTGATCTGTATTGAGACGATGATCCTGTGCTGCGTTCTGTCATTGATCTGTATTGAGACGATGATCCTGTGCTGTGTTCTGTCATTGATCTGCATTGAGACGATGATCCTGTGCTGCGTTCTGTCATTGATCTGCATTGAGACGATGATCCTGTGTTCTGTCATTGATCTGCATTGAGACGATGATCCTGTGCTGTGTTCTGTCATTGATCTGCATTGAGACGATGATCCTGTGTTCTGTCATTGATCTGCATTGAGACGATGATCCTGTGTTCTGTCATTGATCTGCATTGAGACGATGATCCTGTGCTGCGTTCTGTCATTGATCTGCATTGAGACAATGATCCTGTGTTCTGTCATTGATCTGCATTGAGACGATGATCCTGTGCTGTGTTCTGTCATTGATCTGCATTGAGACGATGATCCTGTGTTCTGTCATTGATCTGCATTGAGACGATGATCCTGTGCTGTGTTCTGTCATTGATCTGCATTGAGACGATGATCCTGTGTTCTGTCATTGATCTGCATTGAGACGATGATCCTGTGCTGAGTTCTGTCATTGATCTGCATTGAGACGATGATCCTGTGCTGTGTTCTGTCATTGATCTGTATTGAGACGATGATCCTGTGTTCTGTCATTGATCTGTATTGAGACGATGATCCTGTGCTGTGTTCTGTCATTGATCTGCATTGAGACGATGATCCTGTGCTGTGTTCTGTCATTGATCTGCATTGAGACGATGATCCTGTGTTCTGTCATTGATCTGCATTGAGACGATGATCCTGTGTTCTGTCATTCATCTGCATTGAGACGATGATCCTGTGCTGCGTTCTGTCATTGATCTGCATTGAGACGATGATCCTGTGTTCTGTCATTGATCTGCATTGAGACGATGATCCTGTGCTGCGTTCTGTCATTGATCTGCATTGAGACGATGATCCTGTGCTGTGTTCTGTCATTGATCTGTATTGAGACGATGATCCTGTGCTGCGTTCTGTCATTGATCTGCATTGAGACGATGATCCTGTGTTCTGTCATTGATCTGCATTGAGACGATGATCCTGTGCTGTGTTCTGTCATTGATCTGCATTGAGACGATGATCCTGTGCTGCGTTCTGTCATTGATCTGCATTGAGACGATGATCCTGTGCTGTGTTCTGTCATTGATCTGTATTGAGACGATGATCCTGTGCTGCGTTCTGTCATTGATCTGTATTGAGACGATGATCCTGTGCTGTGTTCTGTCATTGATCTGTATTGAGACGATGATCCTGTGCTGCGTTCTGTCATTGATCTGCATTGAGACAATGATCCTGTGCTGGTTTCTGTCATTGATCTGTATTGAGACGATGATCCTGCGTTCTGTCATTGATCTGCATTGAGACGATGATCCTGCGTTCTGTCATTGATCTGCATTGAGACGATGATCCTGTGCTGTGTTCTGTCATTGATCTGTATTGAGACGATGATCCTGTGCTGTGTTCTGTCATTGATCTGCATTGAGACGATGATCCTGTGCTGCGTTCTGTCATTGATCTGCATTGAGACGATGATCCTGTGTTCTGTCATTGATCTGCATTGAGACGATGATCCTGCGTTCTGTCATTGATCTGCATTGAGACGATGATCCTGTGCTGCGTTCTGTCATTGATCTGCATTGAGACGATGATCCTGTGTTCTGTCAGTGATCTGCATTGAGACGATGATCCTGTGCTGTGTTCTGTCATTGATCTGCATTGAGACGGTGATCCTGTGCTGCGTTCTGTCATTGATCTGTATTGAGACGATGATCCTGTGTTCTGTCATTGATCTGTATTGAGACGATGATCCTGCGTTCTGTCATTGATCTGCATTGAGACGATGATCCTGCGTTCTGTCATTGATCTGCATTGAGACGATGATCCTGCGTTCTGTCATTGATCTGCATTGAGACGATGATCCTGTGCTGCGTTCTGTCATTGATCTGCATTGAGACGATGATCCTGTGTTCTGTCATTGATCTGCATTGAGACGATGATCCTGTGTTCTGTCATTGATCTGCATTGAGACGATGATCCTGTGCTGCGTTCTGTCATTGATCTGCATTGAGACAATGATCCTGTGTTCTGTCATTGATCTGCATTGAGACGATGATCCTGTGCTGTGTTCTGTCATTGATCTGCATTGAGACGATGATCCTGTGTTCTGTCATTGATCTGCATTGAGACGATGATCCTGTGCTGTGTTCTGTCATTGATCTGCATTGAGACGATGATCCTGTGTTCTGTCATTGATCTGCATTGAGACGATGATCCTGTGCTGAGTTCTGTCATTGATCTGCATTGAGACGATGATCCTGTGCTGTGTTCTGTCATTGATCTGTATTGAGACGATGATCCTGTGTTCTGTCATTGATCTGTATTGAGACGATGATCCTGTGCTGTGTTCTGTCATTGATCTGCATTGAGACGATGATCCTGTGCTGTGTTCTGTCATTGATCTGCATTGAGACGATGATCCTGTGTTCTGTCATTGATCTGCATTGAGACGATGATCCTGTGTTCTGTCATTCATCTGCATTGAGACGATGATCCTGTGTTCTGTCATTGATCTGCATTGAGACGATGATCCTGCGTTCTGTCATTGATCTGCATTGAGACGATGATCCTGCGTTCTGTCATTGATCTGCATTGAGACGATGATCCTGTGCTGCGTTCTGTCATTGATCTGCATTGAGACGATGATCCTGTGTTCTGTCATTGATCTGCATTGAGACGATGATCCTGTGCTGCGTTCTGTCATTGATCTGCATTGAGACGATGATCCTGTGTTCTGTCATTGATCTGCATTGAGACGATGATCCTGTGCTGCGTTCTGTCATTGATCTGCATTGAGACGATGATCCTGTGCTGCGTTCTGTCATTGATCTGCATTGAGACGACGATCCTGTGCTGCGTCCTGTCATTGATCTGTATTGAGACGATGATCCTGTGCTGCGTTCTGTCATTGATCTGCATTGAGACGATGATCCTGTGTTCTGTCATTGATCTGCATTGAGACGATGATCCTGTGCTGTGTTCTGTCATTGATCTGCATTGAGACGATGATCCTGTGCTGCGTTCTGTCATTGATCTGCATTGAGACGATGATCCTGTGCTGTGTTCTGTCATTGATCTGTATTGAGACGATGATCCTGTGTTCTGTCATTGATCTGCATTGAGACGATGATCCTGTGCTGTGTTCTGTCATTGATCTGTATTGAGACGATGATCCTGTGCTGCGTTCTGTCATTGATCTGTATTGAGACGATGATCCTGTGCTGTGTTCTGTCATTGATCTGTATTGAGACGATGATCCTGTGCTGCGTTCTGTCATTGATCTGCATTGAGACGATGATCCTGTGTTCTGTCATTGATCTGCATTGAGACGATGATCCTGTGCTGCGTTCTGTCATTGATCTGTATTGAGACGATGATCCTGTGTTCTGTCATTGATCTGCATTGAGACAATGATCCTGTGCTGCGTTCTGTCGTTGATCTGCATTGAGACGATGATCCTGTGTTCTGTCATTGATCTGCATTGAGACGATGATCCTGTGCTGTGTTCTGTCATTGATCTGCATTGAGACGATGATCCTGTGCTGTGTTCTGTCATTGATCTGCATTGAGACAATGATCCTGTGTTCTGTCATTGATCTGCATTGAGACGATGATCCTGTGCTGTGTTCTGTCATTGATCTGCATTGAGACGATGATCCTGTGCTGCGTTCTGTCATTGATCTGCATTGAGACAATGATCCTGTGCTGTGTTCTGTCATTGATCTGTATTGAGACGATGATCCTGTGTTCTGTCATTGATCTGCATTGAGACGATGATCCTGTGCTGCGTTCTGTCATTGATCTGCATTGAGACGATGATCCTGTGCTGTGTTCTGTCATTGATCTGTATTGAGACGATGATCCTGTGTTCTGTCATTGATCTGCATTGAGACGATGATCCTGTGCTGTGTTCTGACATTGATCTGCATTGAGACGATGATCCTGTGTTCTGTCATTGATCTGTATTGAGACGATGATCCTGTGCTCCGTTCTGTCATTGATCTGTATTGAGACGATGATCCTGTGCTGTGTTCTGTCATTGATCTGTATTGAGACGATGATCCTGTGCTGCGTTCTGTCATTGATCTGTATTGAGACGATGATCCTGTGTTCTGTCATTGATCTGCATTGAGACGATGATCCTGTGCTGAGTTCTGTCATTGATCTGCATTGAGACGATGATCCTGTGCTGTGTTCTGTCATTGATCTGCATTGAGACGATGATCCTGTGTTCTGTCATTGATCTGCATTGAGACGATGATCCTGTGCTGAGTTCTGTCATTGATCTGCATTGAGACGATGATCCTGTGCTGTGTTCTGTCATTGATCTGCATTGAGACGATGATCCTGTGCTGAGTTCTGTCATTGATCTGCATTGAGACGATGATCCTGTGCTGTGTTCTGTCATTGATCTGCATTGAGACGATGATCCTGTGTTCTGTCATTGATCTGTATTGAGACGATGATCCTGTGTTCTGTCATTGATCTGTATTGAGACGATGATCCTGTGTTCTGTCATTGATCTGTATTGAGACGATGATCCTGAGTTCTGTCATTGATCTGCATTGAGACGATGATCCTGTGCTGTGTTCTGGCATTGATCTGCATTGAGACGATGATCCTGTGTTCTGTCATTGATCTGTATTGAGACGATGATCCTGTGTTCTGTCATTGATCTGTATTGAGACGATGATCCTGTGCTGTGTTCTGTCATTGATCTGCATTGAGACGATGATCCTGTGTTCTGTCATTGATCTGTATTGAGACGATGATCCTGTGCTGCGTTCTGTCATTGATCTGTATTGAGACGATGATCCTGTGCTGCGTTCTGTCATTGATCTGTATTGAGACGATGATCCTGTGCTGTGTTCTGTCATTGATCTGCATTGAGACGATGATCCTGTGTTCTGTCATTGATCTGCATTGAGACGATGATCCTGTGCTGCGTTCTGTCATTGATCTGCATTGAGACGATGATCCTGTGTTCTGTCATTGATCTGTATTGAGACGATGATCCTGTGCTGCGTTCTGTCATTGATCTGCATTGAGACGATGATCCTGTGCTGTGTTCTGTCATTGATCTGCATTGAGACGATGATCCTGTGTTCTGTCATTGATCTGTATTGAGATGATGATCCTGTGTTCTGTCATTGATCTGCATTGAGACGATGATCCTGTGCTGCGTTCTGTCATTGATCTGCATTGAGACGATGATCCTGTGCTGCGTTCTGTCATTGATCTGCATTGAGACGATGATCCTGTGCTGTGTTCTGTCATTGATCTGCATTGAGACGATGATCCTGTGCTGCGTTCTGTCATTGATCTGCATTGAGACGATGATCCTGTGCTGCGTTCTGTCATTGATCTGCATTGAGTCGATGATCCTGTGTTCTGTCATTGATCTGCATTGAGACGATGATCCTGTGCTGCGTTCTGTCATTGATCTGTATTGAGACGATGATCCTGTGTTCTGTCATTGATCTGCATTGAGACGATGATCCTGTGCTGTGTTCTGTCATTGATCTGCATTGAGACGATGATCCTGTGTTCTGTCATTGATCTGTATTGAGACGATGATCCTGTGTTCTGTCATTGATCTGCATTGAGACGATGATCCTGTGCTGCGTTCTGTCATTGATCTGCATTGAGACGATGATCCTGTGTTCTGTCATTGATCTGTATTGAGACGATGATCCTGTGTTCTGTCATTGATCTGCATTGAGACGATGATCCTGTGCTGCGTTCTGTCATTGATCTGCATTGAGACGATGATCATGTGTTCTGTCATTGATCTGTATTGAGACGATGATCCTGTGCTGCGTTCTGTCATTGATCTGTATTGAGACGATGATCCTGTGTTCTGTCATTGATCTGTATTGAGACGATGATCCTGTGTTCTGTCATTGATCTGCATTGAGACGATGATCCTGTGCTGCGTTCTGTCATTGATCTGTATTGAGACGATGATCCTGTGTTCTGTCATTGATCTGTATTGAGACGATGATCCTGTGCTGTGTTCTGTCATTGATCTGCATTGAGACGATGATCCTGTGCTGTGTTCTGTCATTGATCTGCATTGAGACGATGATCCTGTGCTGTGTTCTGTCATTGATCAGTATTGAGACGATGATCCTGTGCTGTGTTCTGTCATTGATCTGCATTGAGACGATGATCCTGTGCTGCGTTCTGTCATTGATCTGCATTGAGACGATGATCCTGTGTTCTGTCATTGATCTGCATTGAGACGATGATCCTGTGTTCTGTCATTGATCTGCATTGAGACGATGATCCTGTGCTGCGTTCTGTCATTGATCTGTATTGAGACGATGATCCTGTGCTGCGTTCTGTCATTGATCTGTATTGAGACGATGATCCTGTGTTCTGTCATTGATCTGCATTGAGACGATGATCCTGCGTTCTGTCATTGATCTGCATTGAGACGATGATCCTTTCGAGAGTATCAAGTTCTACAGTGTTTTTCATTTCTGCTGTCAATTCAATAGATCTGAACATGTTCAGATTCTTCTCATAATGAGGAGCTGGTAGAGACTGGCGAGGATCCCCCGTTACCACTGTGCTGTTCTCAGTTACATCAGGGTTCAAATCTACAATTTAGCCAGCTAACAGGTAATTATTAGAAATGACAGTTGGACCTGATGAAATTGTATTCCCAATTGGAAAAACCAAATTGCTATCAGCCCGACATGATTTCCTTGTGCTCAGACCATGCTAATTCAGCGTCAACACATTGGTAAATGTATTTTAAAGGCATAATCGCATATTACCATGCCAATCTTCTTCTCCCACTATTTGGTCCCCATTAATCTGGAACTTCCATTTGCATGTAAATGTGGTCAAGTTTCATATCATCAAAATACACGAGGCCTGAACGGGAGGGAGAGAAGAAGACAGACAGGGACAGAAATAATGCAGAGAACTTTGATGCACAATTACAGACATTTATGAGGGATTTCAAAAGAGCTGATTCTGTCCCTGGGTTTTCATTGAAGGGAGAATTAATACATCAACAGGGAATGACATCCCTATACCAACAGAATGATAACAATACAGAAACAAAGACATTATGGGATGTTGGGCCCAGGTGTTACTGGGTCACATTAGTTGGAGATGAAGGGCGGCTTGTCTCGAAGAACCATGCCAGACTACAAGCTCTACTGGGCTGGACCTACAGGCTCTACTGGGCTGGACCTACAGGCTCTACTGAGCTGGACCTACAGGCTCTACTGGGCTGGACCTACAGGCTCTACTGGGCTGGACCTACAGGCTCGACTGGGCTGGACCTACAGGCTCTACTGAGCTGGACCTACAGGCTCTACTAGGCTGGACCTACAGGCTCTACTGGGCTGGACCTACAGGCTCTACTGAGCTGGACCTACAGGCTCTACTGGGCTGGACCTACAGGCTCTACTGGGCTGGACCTACAGGCTCTACTGGGCTGGACCTACAGGCTCTACTGGGCTGGACCTACAAGCTCTACTGGGCTGGACTTACAGGCTCTACTGGGCTGGACCTACAGGCTCTACTAGGCTGGACCTACAGGCTCTACTGGGCTGAACCTACAGGCTCTACTGGGCTGGACCTACAGGCTCTACAGGGCTCTGTTGTCCCTGTCTTTATCCTGTTTCTACCTGACCCTGCTCAGCCTCACCTGTCTGAACTTATTAAATAATCTCTGATATCAAATGTTCAGGGGATCAGGCAGGGCAGGTTCAATATGTTCTTCAATGTTTATAGTGTGACAGTGTGTCCCACATCAACGTCTCAGCAGCCTGGTGTTCTGGCGTTAAAATGATGTGTCACTGTAATAGCAGAGAATTCCCCTTGTATCAGCAGCCAATGGGGCTTTGTTTTACCCCTAGGGCCACTCCCTCCTCTGTTACGCCATTCAGAATGAGAACATTTGGCAAAGCTAGTTTTGACAGAACAGTGAGCTCTGCTTCCCACATTGTGACAAACCCAGGAGGCACCAGGAGCCACCGGGGCCCTGCCATAACACCCTTCAGCCAATCAGCTGCCGCTTTCCTGGCTAATGATGCTGCTTCAGTCCTCAATAAGAGCCCTGGGACATTTAGAGAGTCAGACAGGAGACACAGTCTGGTTTATTAAGCCTCTCATCACTCCTTTAGGGTCTCAGCCTAACAAGCATCAGTCTGGTTTATTAAGCCTCTCATCACTCCTTTAGGATCTCAGCCTAACAAGCATCAGTCTGGTTTATTAAGCCTCTCATCACTCCTTTAGGATCTCAGCCTAACAAGCATCAGTCTGGTTTATTAAGCCTCTCCTTTATATCACATCCATCACTAAGGAAGTGTTCTATCACATCCATCACTAAGGAAGTGTTCTATCTACCCACAGATAGCAGAATGTGTTCTATCACATCATCACTAAGGAAGTGTTCTATCACATCCATCACTAAGGAAGTGTTCTATCACATCATCACTAAGGAAGTGTTCTATCACATCCATCACTAAGGAAGTGTTCTATCACATCCATCACTAAGGAAGTGTTCTATCACATCCATCACGAAGGAAGTGTTCTATCACATCCATCACTAAGGAAGTGTTCTATCACATCCATCACGAAGTGTTCTATCACATCCATCACTAAGGAAGTGTTCTCTCACATCCATCACTAAGGAAGTGTTCTATCACATCCATCACTAAGGAAGTGTTCTATCACATCCATCACTAAGGAAGTGTTCTATCACATCCATCACGAAGGAAGTGTTCTATCACATCCATCACTAAGGAAGTGTTCTATCACATCCATCACGAAGTGTTCTATCACATCCATCACTAAGTATTCTATCACATCATCACTAAGGAAATGTTCTATCACATCCATCACTAAGGAAGTGTTCTATCACATCCATCACTAAGGAAGTGTTCTCTCACATCCATCACTAAGGAAGTGTTCTATCACATCCATCACTAAGGAAGTGTTCTCTCACATCCATCACTAAGGAAGTGTTCTATCACATCCATCACTAAGGAAGTGTTCTATCACATCCATCACTAAGTATTCTATCACATCCATCACTAAGGAAGTGTTCTCTCACATCCATCACTAAGGAAGTGTTCTATCACATCCATCACTAAGTATTCTATCACATCCATCACTAAGGAAGTGTTCTCTCACATCCATCACTAAGGAAGTGTTCTTTCACATCCATCACTAAGGAAGTGTTCTTTCACATCCATCACTAAGGAAGTGTTCTATCACATCCATCACTAAGGAAGTGTTCTATCACATCCATCACTAAGGAAGTATTCTATCTACCCACAGATAGCAGAATGTGTTCTATCTACCCACAGATAGCAGAATGTGTTCTATCACATCATCACTAAGGAAGTGTTCTCTCACATCCATCACTAAGGAAGTGTTCTATCACATCCATCACTAAGGAAGTGTTCTATCACATCCATCACTAAGTATTCTATCACATCCATCACTAAGGAAGTGTTCTCTCACATCCATCACTAAGGAAGTGTTCTATCACATCCATCACTAAGTATTCTATCACATCCATCACTAAGGAAGTGTTCTCTCACATCCATCACTAAGGAAGTGTTCTTTCACATCCATCACTAAGGAAGTGTTCTATCACATCATCACTAAGGAAGTGTTCTATCACATCATCACTAAGGAAGTGTTCTATCACATCCATCACTAAGGAAGTGTTCTATCACATCCATCACTAAGGAAGTGTTCTATCACATCATCACTAAGGAAGTGTTCTATCACATCATCACTAAGGAAGTGTTCTATCACATCCATCACTAAGGAAGTATTCTATCACATCATCACTAAGGAAGTGTTCTATCTACCCACAGATAGCAGAATGTGTTCTATCACATCATCACTAAGGAAGTGTTCTATCACATCATCACTAAGGAAGTGTTCTATCTACCCACAGATAGCAGAATGTGTTCTATCACATCATCACTAAGGAAGTGTTCTATCACATCATCACTAAGGAAGTGTTCTATCTACCCACAGATAGCAGAATGTGTTCTATCACATCATCACTAAGGAAGTGTTCTATCTACCCACAGATAGCAGAATGTGTTCTATCACATCATCACTAAGGAAGTGTTCTATCTACCCACAGATAGCAGAATGTGTTCTATCACATCATCACTAAGGAAGTGTTCTATCTACCCACAGATAGCAGAATGTGTTCTATTACATCCATCACTAAGGAAGTATTCTATCACATCATCACTAAGGAAGTGTTCTATCTACCCACAGATAGCAGAATGTGTTCTATCACATCATCACTAAGGAAGTGTTCTATCTACCCACAGATAGCAGAATGTGTTCTATCACATCATCACTAAGGAAGTGTTCTATCTACCCACAGATAGCAGAATGTGTTCTATCACATCATCACTAAGGAAGTGTTCTATCACAACCATCACTAAGGAAGTGTTCTCTCACATCCATCACTAAGGAAGTGTTCTATCACATCCATCACTAAGGAAGTGTTCTATCACATCCATCACTAAGTATTCTATCACATCCATCACTAAGGAAGTGTTCTCTCACATCCATCACTAAAGAAGTGTTCTATCACATCCATCACTAAGGAAGTGTTCTTTCACATCCATCACTAAGGAAGTGTTCTTTCACATCCATCACTAAGGAAGTGTTCTATCACATCCATCACTAAGGAAGTGTTCTATCACATCCATCACTAAGTATTCTATCACATCCATCACTAAGGAAGTGTTCTCTCACATCCATCACTAAGGAAGTGTTCTATCACATCCATCACTAAGGAAGTGTTCTATCACATCCATCACTAAGTATTCTATCACATCCATCACTAAGGAAGTGTTCTCTCACATCCATCACTAAGGAAGTGTTCTATCACATCCATCACTAAGGAAGTGTTCTATCACATCCATCACTAAGTATTCTATCACATCCATCACTAAGGAAGTGTTCTCTCACATCCATCACTAAGGAAGTGTTCTCTCACATCCATCACTAAGGAAGTGGTCTATCACATCCATCACTAAGGAAGTGTTCTATCACATCCATCACTAAGGAAGTGTTCTATCACATCCATCACGAAGGAAGTGTTCTATCACATCCATCACTAAGGAAGTGTTCTATCACATCCATCACGAAGTGTTCTCTCACATCCATCACTAAGGAAGTGTTCTATCACATCCATCACTAAGTATTCTATCACATCCATCACTAAGGAAGTGTTCTCTCACATCCATCACTAAGGAAGTGTTCTATCACATCCATCACTAAGGAAGTGTTATAATATAAATAATATATGCCATTTAGCAGACGCTTTTATCCAAAGCGACTTACAGTCATGTGTGCATACATTCTACGTATGGGTGGTCCCGGGAATCGAACCCACTACCCTGGTGTTACAAGCGCCATGCTCTACCAAATGAGCTACAGAAGGACCATGTGTTCTTTTTCATCCATCACTAAGGAAGTGTTCTTTCACATCCATCACTAAGGAAGTGTTCTATCACATCCATCACTAAGGAAGTGTTCTATCACATCCATCACTAAGGAAGTGTTCTATCACACCCATCACTAAGTATTCTATCACATCCATCACTAAGGAAGTGTTCTCTCACATCCATCAATAAGGAAGAGTTCTATCACATCATTACTAAGGAAGTGTTCTATCACATCCATCACTAAGGAAGTGTTCTCTCACATCCATCACCAAGGAAGAGTTCTATCACATCCATCACTAAGGAAGTGTTCTATCACATCCATCACTAAGGAAGTGTTCTTTCACATCCATCACTAAGGAAGTGTTCTATCACATCCATCACTAAGGAAGTGTTCTATCACATCCATCACTAAGGAAGTGTTCTCTCACATCCATCAATAAGTGTTCTATCACATCCATCACTAAGGAAGTTTTCTATCACATCCATCACTAAGTATTATATCACATCCATCACTAAGGAAGTGTTCTCTCACATCATCACTAAGGAAGTGTTCTATCTACCCACAGATAGCAGAATGTGTTCTATCACATCATCACTAAGGAAGTGTTCTATCACATCATCACTAAGGAAGTGTTCTATCTACCCACAGATAGCAGAATGTGTTCTATCACATCATCACTAAGGAAGTGTTCTATCACATCATCACTAAGGAAGTGTTCTATCTACCCACAGATAGCAGAATGTGTTCTATCACATCATCACTAAGGAAGTGTTCTATCTACCCACAGATAGCAGAATGTGTTCTATCACATCATCACTAAGGAAGTGTTCTATCTACCCACAGATAGCAGAATGTGTTCTATCACATCATCACTAAGGAAGTGTTCTATCTACCCACAGATAGCAGAATGTGTTCTATTACATCCATCACTAAGGAAGTATTCTATCACATCATCACTAAGGAAGTGTTCTATCTACCCACAGATAGCAGAATGTGTTCTATCACATCATCACTAAGGAAGTGTTCTATCTACCCACAGATAGCAGAATGTGTTCTATCACATCATCACTAAGGAAGTGTTCTATCTACCCACAGATAGCAGAATGTGTTCTATCACATCATCACTAAGGAAGTGTTCTATCACAACCATCACTAAGGAAGTGTTCTCTCACATCCATCACTAAGGAAGTGTTCTATCACATCCATCACTAAGGAAGTGTTCTATCACATCCATCACTAAGTATTCTATCACATCCATCACTAAGGAAGTGTTCTCTCACATCCATCACTAAAGAAGTGTTCTATCACATCCATCACTAAGGAAGTGTTCTTTCACATCCATCACTAAGGAAGTGTTCTTTCACATCCATCACTAAGGAAGTGTTCTATCACATCCATCACTAAGGAAGTGTTCTATCACATCCATCACTAAGTATTCTATCACATCCATCACTAAGGAAGTGTTCTCTCACATCCATCACTAAGGAAGTGTTCTATCACATCCATCACTAAGGAAGTGTTCTATCACATCCATCACTAAGTATTCTATCACATCCATCACTAAGGAAGTGTTCTCTCACATCCATCACTAAGGAAGTGTTCTATCACATCCATCACTAAGGAAGTGTTCTTTCACATCCATCACTAAGGAAGTGTTCTCTCACATCCATCACTAAGGAAGTGTTCTCTCACATCCATCACTAAGGAAGTGTTCTATCACATCCATCACTAAGGAAGTGGTCTATCACATCCATCACTAAGGAAGTGTTCTATCACATCCATCACTAAGGAAGTGTTCTATCACATCCATCACGAAGGAAGTGTTCTATCATATCCATCACTAAGGAAGTGTTCTATCACATCCATCACGAAGTGTTCTCTCACATCCATCACTAAGGAAGTGTTCTATCACATCCATCACTAAGGAAGTGTTCTATCACATCCATCACTAAGTATTCTATCACATCCATCACTAAGGAAGTGTTCTCTCACATCCATCACTAAGGAAGTGTTCTATCACATCCATCACTAAGGAAGTGTTATAATATATATAATATATGCCATTTAGCAGACGCTTTTATCCAAAGCGACTTACAGTCATGTGTGCATACATTCTACGTATGGGTGGTCCCGGGAATCGAACCCACTACCCTGGTGTTACAAGCGCCATGCTCTACCAAATGAGCTACAGAAGGACCATGTGTTCTTTCACATCCATCACTAAGGAAGTGTTCTTTCACATCCATCACTAAGGAAGTGTTCTATCACATCCATCACTAAGGAAGTGTTCTATCACATCCATCACTAAGGAAGTGTTCTATCACACCCATCACTAAGTATTCTATCACATCCATCACTAAGGAAGTGTTCTCTCACATCCATCAATAAGGAAGAGTTCTATCACATCATTACTAAGGAAGTGTTCTATCACATCCATCACTAAGGAAGTGTTCTCTCACATCCATCACCAAGGAAGAGTTCTATCACATCCATCACTAAGGAAGTGTTCTATCACATCCATCACTAAGGAAGTGTTCTTTCACATCCATCACTAAGGAAGTGTTCTATCACATCCATCACTAAGGAAGTGTTCTATCACATCCATCACTAAGGAAGTGTTCTCTCACATCCATCAATAAGTGTTCTATCACATCCATCACTAAGGAAGTTTTCTATCACATCCATCACTAAGTATTCTATCACATCCATCACTAAGGAAGTGTTCTCTCACATCCATCACTAAGGAAGTGTTCTCTCACATCCATCACTAAGGAAGTGTTCTATCACATCCATCACTAAGGAAGTGTTCTCTCACATCCATCACTAAGGAAGTGTTCTATCACATCCATCACTAAGTATTCTATCACATCATCACTAAGGAAGTGTTCTATCACATCCATCACTACGGAAGTGTTCTATTACATCCATCACTAAGGAAGTGTTCTATCACATCCATCACTAAGGAAGTGTTCTATCACTTCCATCACTAAGGAAGTGTTCTATCACAACCATCACTAAGGAAGTGTTCTCACACATCCATCACTAAGGAAGTGTTCTATCACATCCATCACTAAGGAAGTGTTCTATAACATCATCACTAAGGAAGTGTTCTCTCACATCCATCACTAAGGAAGTGTTCTATCACATCCATCACTAAGGAAGTGTTCTATCACATCATCACTAAGGAAGTGTTCTATCACATCCATCACTAAGGAAGTGTTCTATCACATCCATCACTAAGGAAGTGTTCTTTCACATCCATCACTAAGTAAGTGTTCTATCACATCATCACCAAGGAAGTGTTCTATCACATCCATCACTAAGGAAGTGTTCTCTCACATCCATCACTAAGGAAGTGTTCTCTCACATCCATCACTAAGGAAGTGTTCTCTCACATCCATCACTAAGGAAGTGTTCTATCACATCCATCACTAAGGAAGTGTTCTCTCACATCCATCACTAAGGAAGTGTTCTATCACATCCATCACTAAGTATTTTATCACATCATCACTAAGGAAGTGTTATATCACATCCATCACTACGGAAGTGTTCTATCACATCCATCACTAAGGAAGTGTTCTATCACATCCATCACTAAGGAAGTGTTCTATCACATCCATCACTAAGGAAGTGTTCTATCACATCATCACTAAGGAAGTGTTCTATCTACCCACAGATAGCAGAATGTGTTCTATCACATCATCACTAAGGACGTGTTCTATCACATCATCACTAAGGAAGTGTTCTATCACATCATCACTAAGGAAGTGTTCTATCACATCATCACTAAGGAAGTGTTCTATCTACCCACAGATAGCAGAATGTGTTCTATCACATCATCACTAAGGAAGTGTTCTATCTACCCACAGATAGCAGAATGTGTTCTATCACATCATCACTAAGGAAGTGTTCTATCACATCCATCACTAAGGAAGTGTTCTATCACATCATCACTAAGGAAGTATTCTATCTACCCACAGATAGCAGAATGTGTTCTATCACATCATCACTAAGGAAGTGTTCTATCTACCCACAGATAGCAGAATGTGTTCTATCACATCATCACTAAGGAAGTGTTCTATCTACCCACAGATAGCAGAATGTGTTCTATCACATCATCACTAAGGAAGTGTTCTATCACATCCATCACTAAGGAAGTGTTCTATCACATCATCACTAAGGAAGTATTCTATCTACCCACAGATAGCAGAATGTGTTCTATCACATCATCACTAAGGAAGTGTTCTATCTACCCACAGATAGCAGAATGTGTTCTATCACATCATCACTAAGGAAGTGTTCTATCTACCCACAGATAGCAGAATGTGTTCTATCACATCATCACTAAGGAAGTATTCTATCTACCCACAGATAGCAGAATGTGTTCTATCACATCATCACTAAGGAAGTGTTCTATCTACCCACAGATAGCAGAATGTGTTCTATCACATCATCACTAAGGAAGTGTTCTATCTACCCACAGATAGCAGAATGTGTTCTATCACATCATCACTAAGGAAGTGTTCTATCTACCCACAGATAGCAGAATGTGTTCTATCACATCATCACTAAGGAAGTGTTCTATCTACCCACAGATAGCAGAATGTGTTCTATCACATCATCACTAAGGAAGTGTTCTATCTATCCACAGATAGCAGAATGTGTTCTATCACATCATCACTAAGGAAGTGTTCTATCTACCCACAGATAGCAGAATGTGTTCTATCACATCATCACTAAGGAAGTGTTCTATCACAACCATCACTAAGGAAGTGTTCTATCACATCCATCACTAAGTATTCTATCACATCCATCACTAAGGAAGTGTTCTCTCACATCCATCACTAAAGAAGTGTTCTATCACATCCATCACTAAGGAAGTGTTCTTTCACATCCATCACTAAGGAAGTGTTCTTTCACATCCATCACTAAGGAAGTGTTCTATCACATCCATCACTAAGGAAGTGTTCTATCACATCCATCACTAAGTATTCTATCACATCCATCACTAAGGAAGTGTTCTCTCACATCCATCACTAAGGAAGTGTTCTATCACATCCATCACTAAGGAAGTGTTCTATCACATCCATCACTAAGTATTCTATCACATCCATCACTAAGGAAGTGTTCTCTCACATCCATCACTAAGGAAGTGTTCTATCACATCCATCACTAAGGAAGTGTTCTTTCACATCCATCACTAAGGAAGTGTTCTTTCACATCCATCACTAAGGAAGTGTTCTATCACATCCATCACTAAGGAAGTGTTCTCTCACATCCATCACTAAGGAAGTGGTCTATCACATCCATCACTAAGGAAGTGTTCTATCACATCCATCACTAAGGAAGTGTTCTATCACATCCATCACGAAGGAAGTGTTCTATCACATCCATCACTAAGGAAGTGTTCTATCACATCCATCACGAAGTGTTCTCTCACATCCATCACTAAGGAAGTGTTCTATCACATCCATCACTAAGGAAGTGTTCTATCACATCCATCACTAAGTATTCTATCACATCCATCACTAAGGAAGTGTTCTCTCACATCCATCACTAAGGAAGTGTTCTATCACATCCATCACTAAGGAAGTGTTATAATATATATAATATATGCCATTTAGCAGACGCTTTTATCCAAAGCGACTTACAGTCATGTGTGCATACATTCTACGTATGGGTGGTCCCGGGAATCGAACCCACTACCCTGGCGTTACAAGCGCCATGCTCTACCAAATGAGCTACAGAAGGACCATGTGTTCTTTCACATCCATCACTAAGGAAGTGTTCTATCACATCCATCACTAAGGAAGTGTTCTATCACATCCATCACTAAGGAAGTGTTCTATCACATCCATCACTAAGGAAGTTTTCTATCACATCCATCACTAAGTATTCTATCACATCCATCACTAAGGAAGTGTTCTCTCACATCCATCACTAAGGAAGTGTTCTCTCACATCCATCACTAAGGAAGTGTTCTATCACATCCATCACTAAGGAAGTGTTCTCTCACATCCATCACTAAGGAAGTGTTCTATCACATCCATCACTAAGGAAGTGTTCTTTCACATCCATCACTAAGGAAGTGTTCTCTCACATCCATCACTAAGGAAGTGTTCTCTCACATCCATCACTAAGGAAGTGTTCTATCACATCCATCACTAAGGAAGTGTTCTCTCACATCCATCAATAAGGAAGAGTTCTATCACATCATCACTAAGGAAGTGTTCTTTCACATCCATCACTAAGGAAGTGTTCTATCACATCCATCACTAAGGAAGAGTTCTATCACATCATCACTAAGGAAGTGTTCTTTCACATCCATCACTAAGGAAGTGTTCTATCACATCCATCACTAAGGAAGTGTTCTATCACATCCATCACTAAGGAAGTGTTCTATCACATCCATCACTAAGGAAGTGTTCTCTCACATCCATCAATAAGTGTTCTATCACATCCATCACTAAGGAAGTGTTCTCTCACATCCATCACTAAGGAAGTGTTCTATCACATCCATCACTAAGGAAGTGTTCTCTCACATCCATCAATAAGGAAGAGTTCTATCACATCATCACTAAGGAAGTGTTCTTTCACATCCATCACTAAGGAAGTGTTCTATCACATCCATCACTAAGGAAGTGTTCTATCACATCCATCACTAAGGAAGTGTTCTATCACATCCATCACTAAGGAAGTGTTCTCTCACATCCATCAATAAGTGTTCTATCACATCCATCACTAAGGAAGTTTTCTATCACATCCATCACTAAGTATTCTATCACATCCATCACTAAGGAAGTGTTCTTTCACATCCATCACTAAGGAAGTGTTCTCTCACACCCATCACTAAGGAAGTGTTCTATCACATCCATCACTAAGGAAGTGTTCTCTCACATCCATCACTAAGGAAGTGTTCTATCACATCCATCACTAAGTATTCTATCACATCATCACTAAGGAAGTGTTCTATCACATCCATCACGAAGGAAGTGTTCTATCACATCCATCACTAAGGAAGTGTTCTATCACATCCATCACGTGTTCTCTCACATCCATCACTAAGGAAGTGTTCTATCACATCCATCACTAAGGAAGTGTTCTATCACATCCATCACTAAGTATTCTATCACATCCATCACTAAGGAAGTGTTCTCTCACATCCATCACTAAGGAAGTGTTCTATCACATCTATCACTAAGGAAGTGTTATAATATACATAATATATGCCATTTAGCAGACGCTTTTATCCAAAGCGACTTACAGTCATGTGTGCATACATTCTACGTATGGGTGGTCCCGGGAATCGAACCCACTACCCTGGCGTTACAAGCGCCATGCTCTACCAAATGAGCTACAGAAGGACCATGTGTTCTTTCACATCCATCACTAAGGAAGTGTTCTATCACATCCATCACTAAGGAAGTGTTCTATCACATCCATCACTAAGGAAGTGTTCTCTCACATCCATCACTAAGGAAGTGTTCTATCACATCCATCACTAAGTATTCTATCACATCATCACTAAGGAAGTGTTCTATCACATCCATCACTAAGTATTCTATCACATCCATCACTAAGGAAGTGTTCTCTCACATCCATCACTAAGGAAGTGTTCTCTCACACCCATCACTAAGGAAGTGTTCTATCACATCCATCACTAAGGAAGTGTTCTCTCACATCCATCACTAAGGAAGTGTTCTCTCACATCCATCACTAAGGAAGTGTTCTCTCACATCCATCACTAAGGAAGTGTTCTATCACATCCATCACTAAGGAAGTGTTCTATCACATCCATCACTAAGGAAGTGTTCTATCACATCATCACTAAGGAAGTGTTCTATCACATCCATCACTAAGGAAGTGTTCTATCACATCCATCACTAAGGAAGTGTTCTATCACATCCATCACTAAGGAAGTGTTCTATCACATCATCACTAAGGAAGTGTTCTTTCACATCCATCACTAAGGAAGTGTTCTATCACATCCATCACTAAGGAAGTGTTCTATCACATCCATCACTAAGGAAGTGTTCTATCACATCCATCACTAAAGTGTTCTCTCAAGTGTTCTATCACATCCATCACTAAGGAAGTTTTCTATCACATCCATCACTAAGGAAGTGTTCTTTCACATCCATCACTAAGGAAGTGTTCTCTCACATCCATCACTAAGGAAGTGTTCTCTCACACCCATCACTAAGGAAGTGTTCTATCACATCCATCACTAAGGAAGTGTTCTCTCACATCCATCACTAAGGAAGTGTTCTATCACATCCATCACTAAGTATTCTATCACATCATCACTAAGGAAGTGTTCTATCACATCCATCACGAAGGAAGTGTTCTATCACATCCATCACTAAGGAAGTGTTCTATCACATCCATCACGAAGTGTTCTCTCACATCCATCACTAAGGAAGTGTTCTATCACATCCATCACTAAGGAAGTGTTCTATCACATCCATCACTAAGTATTCTATCACATCCATCACTAAGGAAGTGTTCTCTCACATCCATCACTAAGGAAGTGTTCTATCACATCTATCACTAAGGAAGTGTTATAATATACATAATATATGCCATTTAGCAGACGCTTTTATCCAAAGCGACTTACAGTCATGTGTGCATACATTCTACGTATGGGTGGTCCCGGGAATCGAACCCACTACCCTGGCGTTACAAGCGCCATGCTCTACCAAATGAGCTACAGAAGGACCATGTG
This sequence comes from Oncorhynchus keta, assembly GCF_023373465.1. Taxonomy (NCBI): domain Eukaryota; kingdom Metazoa; phylum Chordata; class Actinopteri; order Salmoniformes; family Salmonidae; genus Oncorhynchus; species Oncorhynchus keta. Next base: position 5,575 of record NW_026278416.1, on the reverse strand, counting down.
TTCTTTCACATCCATCACTAAGGAAGTGTTCTATCACATCCATCACTAAGGAAGTGTTCTATCACATCCATCACTAAGGAAGTGTTCTATCACATCCATCACTAAGGAAGTGTTCTATCACATCCATCACTAAGGAAGTGTTCTATCACATCCATCACTAAGGAAGTTTTCTATCACATCCATCACTAAGTATTCTATCACATCCATCACTAAGGAAGTGTTCTCTCACATCCATCACTAAGGAAGTGTTCTCTCACACCCATCACTAAGGAAGTGTTCTATCACATCCATCACTAAGGAAGTGTTCTCTCACATCCATCACTAAGGAAGTGTTCTCTCACATCCATCACTAAGGAAGTGTTCTCTCACATCCATCACTAAGGAAGTGTTCTATCACATCCATCACTAAGGAAGTGTTCTATCACATCCATCACTAAGGAAGTGTTCTATCACATCATCACTAAGGAAGTGTTCTATCACATCCATCACTAAGGAAGTGTTCTATCACATCCATCACTAAGGAAGTGTTCTATCACATCCATCACTAAGGAAGTGTTCTATCACATCATCACTAAGGAAGTGTTCTATCACATCCATCACTAAGGAAGTGTTCTATCACATCCATCACTAAGGAAGTGTTCTTTCACATCCATCACTAAGGAAGTGTTCTATCACATCATCACTAAGGAAGTGTTCTATCACATCCATCACTAATGAAGTGTTCTATCACATCATCACTAAGGAAGTGTTCTATCACATCATCACTAAGGAAGTGTTCTATCACATCCATCACTAAGGAAGTGTTCTATCACATCATCACTAAGGAAGTGTTGTATCACATCATCACTAAGGAAGTGTTCTATCACATCATCACTAAGGAAGTGTTCTATCTACCCACAGATAGCAGAATGTGTTCTATCACATCATCACTAAGGAAGTGTTCTATCTACCCACAGATAGCAGGATGTGTTCTATCACATCATCACTAAGGAAGTGTTCTATCACATCATCACTAAGGAAGTGTTCTATCTACCCACAGATAGCAGGATGTGTTCTATCACATCATCACTAAGGAAGTGTTCTATCACATCATCACTAAGGAAGTGTTCTCTCACATCCATCACTAAGGAAGTATTCTATCTATCCACAGATAGCAGAATGTGTTCTATCACATCATCACTAAGGAAGTGTTCTATCACATCCATCACTAAGGAAGTGTTCTATCTACCCACAGATAGCAGAATGTGTTCTATCACATCATCACTAAGGAAGTGTTCTATCACATCCATCACTAAGGAAGTGTTCTATCACATCATCACTAAGGAAGTGTTCTATCACATCCATCACTAATGAAGTGTTCTATCACATCATCACTAAGGAAGTGTTCTATCACATCATCACCAAGGAAGTGTTCTATCACATCATCACTAAGGAAGTGTTCTATCACATCCATCACTAAGGAAGTGTTCTATCACATCCATCACTAAGGAAGTATTCTATCACATCATCACTAAGGAAGTGTTCTATCATCCATCACTAAGGAAGTGTTCTATCACATCATCACTAAGGAAGTGTTCTATCACATCATCACTAAGGAAGTGTTCTATCACATCATCACTAAGGAAGTATTCTATCACATCATCACTAAGGAAGTGTTCTATCACATCATCACTAAGGAAGTGTTCTATCACATCCATCACTAAGGAAGTATTCTATCACATCCATCACTAAGGAAGTGTTCTCACATCCATCACTAAGGAAGTGTTCTATCACATCCATCACTAAGGAAGTGTTATAATATACATAATATATGCCATTTAGCAGACGCTTTATCCAAAGCGACTTACAGTCATGTGTGCATACATTCTACGTATGGGTGGTCCCGGAATCGAACCCACTACCCTGGCGTTACAAGCGCCATGCTCTACCAAATGAGCTACAGAAGGACCATGTGTTCTTTCACATCCATCACTAAGGAAGTGTTCTATCACATCCATCACTAAGGAAGTGGTCTATCACATCCATCACTAAGGAAGTGTTCTATCACATCCATCACTAAGGAAGTGTTCTCTCACATCCATCAATAAGTGTTCTATCACATCCATCACTAAGGAAGTTTTCTATCACATCCATCACTAAGTATTCTATCACATCCATCACTAAGGAAGTGTTCTCTCACATCCATCACTAAGGAAGTGTTCTCTCACACCCATCACTAAGGAAGTGTTCTATCACATCCATCACTAAGGAAGTGTTCTCTCACATCCATCACTAAGGAAGTGTTCTATCACATCCATCACTAAGGAAGTGTTCTCACATCCATCACTAAGGAAGTGTTCTATCACATCCATCACTAAGGAAGTGTTCTATCACATCCATCACTAAGGAAGTGTTCTATCACATCATCACTAAGGAAGTGTTCTATCACATCCATCACTAAGGAAGTGTTCTATCACATCCATCACTAAGGAAGTGTTCTATCACATCCATCACTAAGGAAGTGTTCTATCACATCATCACTAAGGAAGTGTTCTATCACATCCATCACTAAGGAAGTGTTCTATCACATCCATCACTAAGGAAGTGTTCTTCACATCCATCACTAAGGAAGTGTTCTATCACATCATCACTAAGGAAGTGTTCTATCACATCCATCACTAATGAAGTGTTCTATCACATCATCACTAAGGAAGTGTTCTATCACATCATCACTAAGGAAGTGTTCTATCACATCCATCACTAAGGAAGTGTTCTATCACATCATCACTAAGGAAGTGTTGTATCACATCATCACTAAGGAAGTGTTCTATCACATCATCACTAAGGAAGTGTTCTATCTACCCACAGATAGCAGAATGTGTTCTATCACATCATCACTAAGGAAGTGTTCTATCTACCCACAGATAGCAGATGTGTTCTATCACATCATCACTAAGGAAGTGTTCTATCACATCATCACTAAGGAAGTGTTCTATCTACATCACAGATAAGGATGTGTTCTATCACATCATCACTAAGGAAGTGTTCTATCACATCATCACTAAGGAAGTGTTCTCTCACATCCATCACTAAGGAAGTATTCTATCTATCCACAGATAGCAGAATGTGTTCTATCACATCATCACTAAGGAAGTGTTCTATCACATCCATCACTAAGGAAGTGTTCTATCTACCCACAGATAGCAGAATGTGTTCTATCACATCATCACTAAGGAAGTGTTCTATCACATCCATCACTAAGGAAGTGTTCTATCACATCATCACCAAGGAAGTGTTCTATCACATCATCACTAAGGAAGTGTTCTATCACATCCATCACTAAGGAAGTGTTCTATCACATCATCACTAAGGAAGTATTCTATCACATCATCACTAAGGAAGTGTTCTATCACATCATCACTAAGGAAGTGTTCTATCACATCCATCACTAAGGAAGTGTTCTATCACATCATCACTAAGGAAGTGTTCTATCACATCCATCACTAAGGAAGTGTTCTATCACATCATCACTAAGGAAGTGTTCTATCACATCCATCACTAAGGAAGTATTCTATCTATCCACAGATAGCAGAATGTGTTCTATCACATCATCACTAAGGAAGTGTTCTATCACATCCATCACTAAGGAAGTGTTCTATCACATCATCACTAAGGTAATGTTCTATCACATCATCACTAAGGAAGTGTTCTATCACATCATCACTAAGGAAGTGTTCTATCTACCCACAGATAGCAGAATGTGTTCTATCACATCATCACTAAGGAAGTGTTCTATCACATCATCACTAAGGAAGTGTTCTATCTACCCACAGATAGCAGAATGTTTTATATCACATCATCACTAAGGAAGTGTTCTATCTACCCACAGATAGCAGAATGTTTTATATCACATCATCACTAAGGAAGTGTTCTATCTACCCACAGATAGCAGAATGTTTTATATCACATCATCACTAAGGAAGTGTTCTATCTACCCACAGATAGCAGAATGTGTTCTATCACATCATCACTAAGGAAGTGTTCTATCTACCCACAGATAGCAGAATGTGTTCTATCACATCATCACTAAGGAAGTATTCTATCTACCCACAGATAGCAGAATGTGTTCTATCACATCATCACTAAGGAAGTGTTCTATCTACCCACAGATAGCAGAATGTGTTCTATCACATCATCACTAAGGAAGTATTCTATCTACCCACAGATAGCAGAATGTATTCTATCACATCATCACTAAGGAAGTGTTCTCTAAGTGTGTCTATCACATCATCACTAAGGAAGTATTCTATCTACCCACAGATAGCAGAATGTGTTCTCACATCATCACTATGTTCTATCACTAGCAGAATGTTTATATCACATCATCACTAAGTGTTCTATCTACCCACAGATAGCAGAATGTGTTCTATCACATCATCACTAAGGAAGTGTTCTATCTACCCACAGATAGCAGAATGTGTTCTATCACATCATCACTAAGGAAGTATTCTATCTACCCACAGATAGCAGAATGTATTCTATCACATCATCACTAAGGAAGTATTCTATCTACCCACAGATAGTAGAATGTGTTCTATCACATCATCACTAAGGAAGTATTCTATCTACCCACAGATAGCAGAATGTGTTCTATCACATCATCACTAAGGAAGTGTTCTATCTACCCACAGATAGCAGAATGTGTTCTATCACATCATCACTAAGGAAGTGTTCTATCTACCCACAGATAGCAGAATGTGTTCTATCACATCATCACTAAGGAAGTGTTCTATCTACCACAGATAGCAGAATGTGTTCTATCACATCATCACTAAGGAAGTGTTCTATCTACCCACAGATAGCAGGATGTGTTCTATCACATCATCACTAAGGAAGTATTCTATCTACCCACAGATAGCAGAATGTGTTCTATCACATCATCACTAAGGAAGTGTTCTATCTACCCACAGATAGCAGAATGTTTTATATCACATCATCACTAAGGAAGTGTTCTATCTGCCCACAGATAGCAGAATGTATTCTATCACATCATCACTAAGGAAGTATTCTATCTACCCACAGATAGTAGAATGTGTTCTATCACATCATCACTAAGGAAGTATTCTATCTACCACAGATAGCAGGATGTGTTCTATCACATCATCACTAAGGAAGTATTCTATCTACCCACAGATAGCAGAATGTGTTCTATCACATCATCACTAAGGAAGTATTCTATCTACCCACAGATAGCAGGATGTGTTCTATCACATCATCACTAAGGAAGTATTCTATCTACCCACAGATAGCAGAATGTGTTCTATCACATCATCACTAAGGAAGTATTCTATCTACCCACAGATAGCAGAATGTGTTCTATCACATCATCACTAAGGAAGTGTTCTATCACATCATCACTAAGGAAGTATTCTATCTACCCACAGATAGCAGAATGTGTTCTATCACATCATCACTAAGGAAGTATTCTATCTACCCACAGATAGCAGAATGTATTCTATCACATCATCACTAAGGAAGTATTCTATCTACCCACAGATAGCAGGATGTGTTCTATCACATCATCACTAAGGAAGTA
>NW_026278415.1:0-46201 GCF_023373465.1 Oncorhynchus keta | reverse complement strand
GGGAGAGAGATGAGAGAGAGAGAGAGAGATGGGGAGAGAGGGAGAGAGACAGAGAGAGAGAGAGAGAGAAAGAAAGAGAGACGGGGGGAGAGACAGAGAGAGAGAGAGACGGGGGAGAGAGAGACAGAGAGAGAGAGAGACGGGGGGGAGAGAGAGAGAGACGGGGGAGAGAGAGAGGGGTGGGGGAGAGAGACGAGAGAGAGAGAGGGGGAGAGAGGGAGAGAGACAGAGAGAGAAAGAGAGAGAGAGAGAGAGAGAGAGAGAGAAAGAAAGAGAGACGGGGGGGAGAGACAGAGAGAGAGTGAGACGGGGGAGAAGAGAGAGAGAGAGACGGGGGAGAGACGAGGGAGAAGAGAGAGAGAGACAGAGACAAGCAGAGAAAGAAATGCTAACGAAATCTGTTATTTTCCCTCACAGCCATTTCCAGACGACTTCTAAATCAATCTCACTGTAGTTCAGCAGAAATAAGCAGCTCGAGATAAGAGCAAATTGTCTTCTGTAGTGGAACCGCATCTGCAGTAAATTAGATGTATTGAATCCATTTGGCCTAAACCCAACAAGTGTTCTGGGAATAGGAGGCCCGAGTTGAAATACTACTTCATCCTCTGTGATGAGGTGTGTACAGCGTTGATATGGGTGGTGTGTGCGGGGGTGTGTGTGTGTGTGTGTGTTTAGGTGTGTGTGTGTGTGTTTAGGTGTGTGTGCGTGAGCGGAGGTGTGTGTGTGTTTAGGGGTGTGTGTGTTTAGGTGTGTGTGCGTGAGCGGGGGTGTGTGTGTGTTTAGGTGTGTGTGTGTTTAGGTGTGTGTGTGTTTAGGTGTGTGTGTGTGTGTTTAGGTGTGTGTGCGTGAGCGGGGGTGTGTGTGTGTTTAGCGGTGTGTGTGTTTAGGTGTGTGTGCGTGAGCGGGGGTGTGTGTGTGTTTAGGTGTGTGTGTGTGTTTAGGTGTGTGTGCGTGAGCGGGGGTGTGTGTGTGTTTAGGTGTGTGTGTTTAGGTGTGTGTGTGTGTTTAGGTGTGTGTGTGTGTGTTTAGGTGTGTGTGTGTGTGTTTAGGCGTATGTGTGTTTAGGTGTGTGTGTGTGTGTGTGTTTAGGTGTGTGTGTGTGTGTGTGTGTGTGTGTTTAGGTGTGTGCGTGAGCGGGGGTGTGTGCGTTAGGTGTGTGTGTGTTTAGGTGTGTGTGTGTTTAGGTGTGTGTGTGTGTTTAGGTGTGTGTGTGTGTTTAGGTGTGTGCATGAGCGGGGTGTGTGTGCGTTTAGGTGTGTGTGTGTTTAGGTGTGTGTGTGTTTAGGTGTGTGTGTGTTTAGGTGTGTGTGTGTGTTTAGGTGTGTGTGTGTTTAGGTGTGTGTGTGTGTGTGTGTGTGTGTGTGTGTGCGTGCGTGCGTGCGTGCGTGCGTGCGTGCGTGCGTGCGTGCGTGCGTGCGTGTGTGTGCATAGTAAACAGTGTGTGTACATGGTGCAGTCCAGCACAGCATAGATAACTAATGTGTTAGGGTATAGTACATTGTTATGTAGCTGTATGTACAACATGTTACCTGAACCTTGACCCCAGTGAGTGCTCTGTTTGTACTATGTAATAGAGAGCAATAGTAAAGGTGTATTTTTGTAGGTACTAACAGAGTCTAACTCTCCCTTGGCTCGTTGAATAAAGCCTATTGGGAAATGAATGTTTTTTAGGATAAATGTTGACAATAAGGTCTGAGGGAAACACAGGCTGAGGAGATCTGGTACGTTTTGTTGTGTACGATAATCTTCATCAGCTAACGGGAATGTTTGGGAATTTTTGTAGCATTTATGTCATCAAAACAAGCACATGAAGGTCACGTTAACTGACTGATGTTATCTCCTAGAACACAACATAAAGGTCACGTTAACTGACTGATGTTATCTCCTAGAACACAACATAAAGGTCACGTTAACTGACTGATATTATCTCCTAGAACACAACATAAAGGTCACGTTAACTGACTGATGTTATCTCCTAGAACACAACATAAAGGTCACGTTAACTGACTGATGTTATCTCCTAGAACACAACATAAAGGTCACGTTAACTGACTGATGTTATCTCCTAGAACACAACATAAAGGTCACGTTAACTGACTGATGTTATCTCCTAGAACACAACATAAAGGTCACGTTAACTGACTGATGTTATCTCCTAGAACACAACATAAAGGTCACGTTAACTGACTGATGTTATCTCCTAGAACACAACATAAAGGTCACGTTAACTGACTGATGTTATCTCCTAGAACACAACATAAAGGTCACGTTAACTGACTGATATTATCTCCTAGAACACAACATAAAGGTCACGTTAACTGACTGATGTTATCTCCTAGAACACAACATAAAGGTCACGTTAACTGATATTATCTCCTAGAACACAACATAAAGGTCACGTTAACTGACTGATATTATCTCACAGAACAAAACGTATCAGATCTCCTGAGTCTGTGATGACCTCAGACCTTCAGCGTTTATCCTGAACCCCCCGTTCTTCTCCCCCGGTTGGAAGGAACAGCTGAACCAAACAGAGGGAGAAGATAACGACTCATTTCTGTTTTTTAGTACTACAAGCTGGCGAGCTCTGTGTGTACGGTCCTTGGCCTCTGTGTGTGTGTGTACTGTCTGTACGGTCCTTGGCCTCTGTGTGTGTGTGTGTGGTGTGTGTGTGTGTGTGTGTGTGTGTGTGTGTGTGTGTACTGTCTGTACGGTCCTTGGCCTCTGTGTCTGTGTCTGTGTCTATATGTGTGTGTGTGTGTGTACGGTCCTTGGTGTGTGTCTGTGTGTGTGTACCGTCTGTACGGTCCTTGGTGTGTGTGTGTGTGTACGGTCCTTGGCCTGTGTGTGTGTGTGTGTGTACTGTCTGTACAGTCCTTGGCCTCTGTGTGTGTGTGTGTGTGTGTGTGTGTGTGTGTGTGTGTGTGTGTGTGTGTGTGTGTGTGTGTGTGTGTGTGTGTGTGTGTGTGTGTGTGTGTGTGTGTGTATCTGTGTGTGTGTGTATCTGTGTGTGTGTGTGTGTGTGTCTGTGTGTATCTGTGTGTATCTGTGTGTATCTGTGTGTGTCTGTGTGTGTGTATCTGTGTGTGTGTGTATCTGTGTGTGTGTGTGTCTGTGTGTATCTGTGTGTGTGTGTGTCCTCTACTCACAGTCTCCCTGTTTCTTGATCTTCAGTGTGACAGACTCTCCAGCCATCTGCAGCAGGTGGATGGCTTCACTCAGTGGTTTACCCTTCAGACTGTTACAGTTGATGGCAAGGATCCTGTCTCCGATGTGGATCGCTCCCGTCCTACACACAGAGAAACACCAGGGTAGTGTTCATTAGGGATGTACTACCAATAGGATCCTGTCTCCGATGTGGATCGCTCCCGTCCTACACACAGAGAAACACCAGGGTAGTGTTCATTAGGGATGTACTACCAATAGGATACTGTCCCCGATGTGGATCGCTCCCGTCCTACACACAGAGAAACACCAGGGTAGTGTTCATTAGGGAGCAAACGTTATGAACCCGGGGATGTACTACCAATAGCACATTATCTGGCTACAGTGTGTTCTGCTGAACATGACCCAGGAGAAGAGGCCTTCGCTCTGTGTGCAAAGAGAGTGGCAACAAAATGATCTGTCAGATTAACGCCCCCCAGAAACCTCAACTCTTTATCCTACTGAGCCAAACACATTTTCTGTCCTCAGACCAGCTGGTCTGGCGTCTGCCTGAGCTATCCAAACCTCCCCAGGGTGTCCGTCAGTTCTACCCAGCACCACCGAGGGAGGGAGGGAGGGAGGGAGGGAGGGAGGGAGAGAGGGAGGGAGGGAGGGGGAGAGAGGGAGGGAGGGAGGGAGGGCAAGAGGGAGGGGGAGAGAGAGAGAGGGAGGGCAAGAGAGAGGGATGGAGGAAGGGAGGGAGGGAGGGAGGGAGGGAGGGAGGGAGGGAGGGAGGGAGGGAGGGAGGGAGGGAGGGAGCGAGCAGGAGAGAGGGTAGGATCTCTTTCTCTGTCTGTCATCTTCCATCCTGTCCCCTGTCTCTACCAGCTACCCACACCCCAGTCCCCTGTCACTACCAGCTACCCACAACCCAGTCCCATGTCACTACCAGCTACCCACACCCCAGTCCCCTGTCACTACCAGCTACCCACACCCCAGTCCCATGTCACTACCAGCTACCCACACCCCAGTCCCATGTCACTACCAGCTACCCACACCCCAGTCCCCTGTCACTACCAGCTACCCACACCCCAGTCCCCTGTCACTACCAGCTACCCACACCCCAGTCCCCTGTCTCTACCAGCTACCCACACCCCAGTCCCCTGTCTCTACCAGCTACCCACACCCCAGTCCCCTGTCTCTACCAGCTACCCACACCCCAGTCCCCTGTCTCTACCAGCTACCCACACCCCAGTCCCCTGTCTCTACCAGCTACCCACACCCCAGTCCCCTGTCTCTACCAGCTACCCACACCCCTGTCCCCTGTCACTACCAGCTACCCACACCCCAGTCCCCTGTCTCTACCAGCTACCCACACCCCAGTCCCCTGTCTCTACCAGCTACCCACACCCCAGTCCCCTGTCACTACCAGCTACCCACACCCCAGTCCCCTGTCTCTACCAGCTACCCACACCCCAGTCCCCTGTCTCTACCAGCTACCCACACCCCAGTCCCCTGTCTCTACCAGCTACCCACACCCCAGTCCCCTGTCTCTACCAGCTACCCACACCCCAGTCCCCTGTCTCTACCAGCTACCCACACCCCAGTCCCCTGTCTCTACCAGCTACCCACACCCCAGTCCCCTGTCACTACCAGCTACCCACACCCCAGTCCCCTGTCTCTACCAGCTACCCACACCCCAGTCCCCTGTCTCTACCAGCTACCCACACCCCTGTCCCCTGTCACTACCAGCTACCCACACCCCAGTCCCCTGTCTCTACCAGCTACCCACACCCCAGTCCCCTGTCTCTACCAGCTACCCACACCCCAGTCCCCTGTCTCTACCAGCTACCCACACCCCAGTCCCCTGTCTCTACCAGCTACCCACACCCCAGTCCCCTGTCTCTACCAGCTACCCACACCCCAGTCCCCTGTCTCTACCAGCTACCCACACCCCAGTCCCCTGTCTCTACCAGCTACCCACACCCCAGTCCCCTGTCACTACCAGCTACCCACACCCCAGTCCCCTGTCTCTACCAGCTACCCACACCCCAGTCCCCTGTCTCTACCAGCTACCCACACCCCAGTCCCCTGTCTCTACCAGCTACCCACACCCCAGTCCCCTGTCACTACCAGCTACCCACACCCCAGTCCCCTGTCACTACCAGCTACCCACACCCCATTCCCCTGTCACTACCAGCTACCCACACCCCAGTCCCCTGTCTCTACCAGCTACCCACACCCCAGTCCCCTGTCACTACCAGCTACCCACACCCCAGTCCCCTGTCTCTACCAGCTACCCACACCCCAGTCCCCTGTCACTACCAGCTACCCACACCCCAGTCCCCTGTCACTACCAGCTACCCACAACCCAGTCCCCTGTCACTACCAGCTACCCACAACCCAGTCCCCTGTCACTACCAGCTACCCACAACCCAGTCCCCTGTCACTACCAGCTACCCACAACCCAGTCCCCTGTCTCTACCAGCTACCCACACCCCAGTCCCCTGTCTCTACCAGCTACCCACACCCCAGTCCCCTGTCACTACCAGCTACCCACACCCCAGTCCCCTGTCACTACCAGCTACCCACAACCCAGTCCCCTGTCCCCTGTCACTACCAGCTACCCACACCCCAGTCCCCTGTCTCTACCAGCTACCCACACCCCATTCCCCTGTCACTACCAGCTACCCACACCCCAGTCCCCTGTCTCTACCAGCTACCCACACCCCAGTCCCCTGTCACTACCAGCTACCCACACCCCAGTCCCCTGTCACTACCAGCTACCCACAACCCAGTCCCCTGTCACTACCAGCTACCCACACCCCAGTCCCCTGTCACTACCAGCTACCCACACCCCAGTCCCCTGTCACTACCAGCTACCCACACCCCAGTCCCCTGTCACTACCAGCTACCCACACCCCAGTCCCCTGTCACTACCAGCTACCCACACCCCATGTCCCCTGTCTCTACCAGCTACCCACACCCCAGTCCCCTGTCACTACCAGCTACCCACAACCCAGTCCCCTGTCACTACCAGCTACCCACACCCCAGTCCCCTGTCACTACCAGCTACCCACACCCCAGTCCCCTGTCACTACCAGCTACCCACACCCCAGTCCCCTGTCACTACCAGCTACCCACACCCCAGTCCCCTGTCACTACCAGCTACCCACACCCCATGTCCCCTGTCTCTACCAGCTACCCACACCCCAGTCCCCTGTCTCTACCAGCTACCCACACCCCAGTCCCCTGTCTCTACCAGCTACCCACACCCCATGTCCCCTGTCTCTACCAGCTACCCACACCCCATGTCCCCTGTCTCTACCAGCTACCCACACCCCATGTCCCCTGTCACTACCAGCTACCCACACCCCAGTCCCCTGTCACTACCAGCTACCCACACCCCATGTCCCCTGTCTCTACCAGCTACCCACACCCCATGTCCCCTGTCTCTACCAGCTACCCACACCCCATGTCCCCTGTCACTACCAGCTACCCACACCCCAGTCCCCTGTCACTACCAGCTACCCACACCCCAGTCCCCTGTCACTACCAGCTACCCACACCCCTGTCCCCTGTCACTACCAGCTACCCACACCCCAGTCCCCTGTCACTACCAGCTACCCACAACCCAGTCCCCTGTCACTACCAGCTACCCACACCCCAGTCCCCTGTCACTACCAGCTACCCACACCCCTGTCCCCTGTCACTACCAGCTACCCACACCCCAGTCCCCTGTCACTACCAGCTACCCACACCCCAGTCCCCTGTCACTACCAGCTACCCACACCCCAGTCCCCTGTCACTACCAGCTACCCACACCCCAGTCCCCTGTCACTACCAGCTACCCACACCCCAGTCCCCTGTCACTACCAGCTACCCACACCCCAGTCCCCTGTCACTACCAGCTACCCACACCCCAGTCCCCTGTCACTACCAGCTACCCACACCCCAGTCCCCTGTCACTACCAGCTACCCACACCCCAGTCCCCTGTCACTACCAGCTACCCACACCCCAGTCCCCTGTCACTACCAGCTACCCACACCCCAGTCCCCTGTCACTACCAGCTACCCACAACCCAGTCCCCTGTCACTACCAGCTACCCACACCCCAGTCCCCTGTCACTACCAGCTACCCACACCCCAGTCCCCTGTCACTACCAGCTACCCACACCCCAGTCCCCTGTCACTACCAGCTACCCACACCCCAGTCCCCTGTCACTACCAGCTACCCACACCCCAGTCCCCTGTCACTACCAGCTACCCACACCCCAGTCCCCTGTCACTACCAGCTACCCACACCCCTGTCCCCTGTCACTACCAGCTACCCACACCCCAGTCCCCTGTCACTACCAGCTACCCACACCCCAGTCCCCTGTCACTACCAGCTACCCACACCCCAGTCCCCTGTCTCTACCAGCTACCCACACCCCAGTCCCCTGTCTCTACCAACTACCCACACCCCAGTCCCCTGTCACTACCAGCTACCCACACCCCAGTCCCCTGTCACTACCAGCTACCCACACCCCAGTCCCCTGTCTCTACCAGCTACCCACACCCCAGTCCCCTGTCACTACCAGCTACCCACACCCCATTCCCTGTCCCCTGTCACTACCAGCTACCCACACCCCATTCCCCTGTCACTACCAGCTACCCACACCCCAGTCCCCTGTCACTACCAGCTACCCACACCCCAGTCCCCTGTCTCTACCAGCTACCCACACCCCAGTCCCCTGTCACTACCAGCTACCCACACCCCATTCCCCTGTCACTACCAGCTACCCACACCCCAGTCCCCTGTCTCTACCAGCTACCCACACCCCAGTCCCCTGTCACTACCAGCTACCCACACCCCAGTCCCCTGTCTCTACCAGCTACCCACACCCCAGTCCCCTGTCACTACCAGCTACCCACACCCCAGTCCCCTGTCTCTACCAGCTACCCACACCCCAGTCCCCTGTCTCTACCAGCTACCCACACCCCATTGCCTTGTCTCTACCAGCTACCCACTCCCCATTGCCCTGTCCCCTGTCACTACCAGCTACCCACACCCCAGTCCCATGTCCCCTGTCACTACCAGCTACCCACTCCCCATTGCCCTGTCCCCTGTCTCTACCAGCTACCCACACCCCAGTCCCCTGTCACTACCAGCTACCCACACCCCATTGCCTTGTCTCTACCAGCTACCCACTCCCCATTGCCCTGTCCCCTGTCTCTACCAGCTACCCACTCCCCATTGCCCTGTCCCCTGTCTCTACCAGCTACCCACACCCCATTGCCCTGTCCCCTGTCTCTACCAGCTACCCACACCCCAGTCCCCTGTCTCTACCAGCTACCCACACCCCATTCCCCTGTCTCTACCAGCTACCCACACCCCAGTCCCCTGTCTCTACCAGCTACCCACTCCCCATTGCCCTGTCCCCTGTCTCTACCAGCTACCCACACCCCCCAGCTCTCTCACCTCTCGGCCAGTCCTCCCTTGGTGAGGCTGGAGATGACGATGGGGTCAAAGGGCTCCTCTGTGCCTGAGATGGTGATCCCCAGCGGACCTCCATATCTCTTCAGCTCCACCGTGTAGATGATGGATCCAGACAGCTCCTGTTCGTCTGGAACACAGGACAGCACAGTGTCTACCTCCGTCCCTTGGCTTTACAACTCTGTCCCCATGCTGGGACAAGCACTGGTCAGGGTTAGGACCAGGGTTAGGACCAGGGTTAATACCATGGTTAGGGTCAGGGTTAGGGCCAGGGTTAGGACCAGGGTTAGGACCAGGGTTAGGACCAGGGTCAGGGTTAGGACCAGGGTTAAGGCCAGGGTTAGGACCAGGGTTAAGACCAGGGTTAGGGTCAGGGTTAATACCAGGGTTAGGGTCAGGGTTAGGGCCAGGGTTACGACCAGGGTTAAGACCAGGTTTAAGACCAGGGTTAGGGCCAGGGTTAAGACCAGGGTTAGGGTCAGGGTTAGGGTCAGGGTTAAGACCAGGGTTAGGGTCAGGGTTAAGACCAGGGTTAGGACCAGGTTTAAGACCAGGGTTAGGGCCAGGGTTAGGACCAGGTTTAAGACCAGGGTTAGGACCAGGGTTAAGACCAGGTTTAAGACCAGGGTTAGGGCCAGGTTTAGGACCAGGGTTAGGGCCAGGGTTAAGACCAGGGTTAGGGCCAGGGTTAAGACCAGGGTTAGGGTCAGGGTTAGGACCAGGTTTAAGACCAGGGTTAGGGCCAGGGTTAGGACCAGGTTTAAGACCAGGGTTAGGACCAGGGTTAAGACCAGGTTTAAGACCAGGGTTAGGGCCAGGTTTAGGACCAGGGTTAGGGCCAGGGTTAAGACCAGGTTTAAGACCAGGGTTAGGACCAGGGTTAGGGCCAGGGTTAGGACCAGGGTTAGGGTCAGGGTTAAGACCAGGGTTAGGGTCAGGGTTAAGACCAGGGTTAAGACCAGGTTTAAGACCAGGGTTAGGGCCAGGGTTAAGACCAGGGTTAGGGTCAGGGTTAGGGTCAGGGTTAAGACCAGGGTTAGGGTCAGGGTTAGGGCCAGGGTTAAGACCAGGGTTAGGACCAGGTTTAAGACCAGGGTTAGGGCCAGGGTTAGGACCAGGTTTAAGACCAGGGTTAGGACCAGGGTTAAGACCAGGTTTAAGACCAGGGTTAGGGCCAGGTTTAGGACCAGGGTTAGGGCCAGGGTTAAGACCAGGGTTAGGGCCAGGGTTAAGACCTGGTTTAAGACCAGGGTTAGGGCCAGGGTTAGGACCAGGGTTAGGGTCAGGGTTAGGGTCAGGGTTAAGACCAGGGTTAGGGTCAGGGTTAAGACCAGGGTTAGGGTCAGGGTTAAGACCATAGACCATATAGGGTTAGGACCAGGGTTAAGACCAGGGTTAGGGTCAGGGTTAAGACCAGGGTTAAGGCCAGGGTTAAGACCAGGGTTAAGACCATAGACCATATAGGGTTAGGACCAGGGTTAAGACCAGGGTTAGGGCCAGGGTTAGGACCAGGGTTAAGACCAGGATTAGGACCAGGGTTAGGGCTGGGTTAGGACCAGGGTTAAGACCAGGGTTAAGACCATAGACCATATAGGGTTAGGACCAGGGTTAAGATCAGGTTAGGGCCAGGGTTAGGGTCAGGGTTAGGGCCAGGGTTAAGACCAGGGTTAAGACTATAGACCATATAGGGTTAGAACCATTTAGAAATTACAGCATTTTTTGTACATAATCCCCCATTTTAAGGGACCAAAAGTATCGGGACAATTTCACTATTAACGGAAGTAGTAAAAAGTTAAGCATTTAGTCCCGTATCCATAGCAACGACAACATCAAGCTTGTGCCTCAAATTGGTTGGATGCATTTGCTGTTTGTTTTGGTTGTGATTCAGATTATTTTGTGCCCAGTATAAATGAATGGTAAATAAATGCATTGTGTCATTTTTTGGAGTCACTTTAATTGTATAAATAAGAATAGAATATGTTGCCTAAACACTTCTACATTCATGTGGATGTTACCATGGTTACGGACAGTCTTGAATGAATCTCATATCATTTCAAATACAAAGTGCCAGAACAACAACAAGGGTCCTTTTGGAGCTCACTGTACGACAGCATGGAGATAGATAACAGCTCACTGTACGACAGCATGGAGATAGATAACAGCTCACTGTACGACAGCATGGAGATAGATAACAGCTCACTGTACGACAGCATGGAGATTAGATAACAGCTCACTGTACGACAGCATGGAGATAGATAACAGCTCACTGTACGACAGCATGGAGATAGATAACAGCTCACTGTACGACAGCATGGAGATAGATAACAGCTCACTGTACGACAGCATGGAGATAGATAACAGCTCACTGTACGACAGCATGGAGATAGATAACAGCTCACTGTACGACAGCATGGAGATAGATAACAGCTCACTGTACGACAGCATGGAGATAGATAACAGCTCACTGTACGACAGCATGGAGATAGATAACAGCTCACTGTACGACAGCATGGAGATAGATAACAGCTCACTGTACGACAGCATGGTGATAGATAACAGCTCACTGTACGACAGCATGGAGATAGATAACAGCTCACTGTACGACAGCATGGAGATAGATAACAGCTCACTGTACGACAGCATGGAGATAGATAACAGCTCACTGTACAACAGCATGGAGATAGATAACAGCTCACTGTACGACAGCATGGAGATAGATAACAGCTCACTGTACGACAGCATGGAGATAGATAACAGCTCACTGTACGACAGCATGGAGATAGATAACAGCTCACTGTACGACAGCATGGAGATAGATAACAGCTCACTGTACGACAGCATGGAGATAGATAACAGCTCACTGTACGACAGCATGGAGATAGATAACAGCTCACTGTACGACAGCATGGAGATAGATAACAGCTCACTGTACGACAGCATGGAGATAGATAACAGCTCACTGTACGACAGCATGGAGATAGATAACAGCTCACTGTACGACAGCATGGAGATAGATAACGGCTCACTGTACGACAGCATGGAGATAGATAACAGCTCACTGTACGACAGCATGGAGATAGATAACGGCTCACTGTACGACAGCATGGAGATAGATAACGGCTCACTGTACGACAGCATGGAGATAGATAACGGCTCACTGTACGACAGCATGGAGATAGATAACGGCTCACTGTACGACAGCATGGAGATAGATAACAGCTCACTGTACGACAGCATGGAGATAGATAACAGCTCACTGTACGACAGCATGGAGATAGATAACAGCTCACTGTACGACAGCATGGAGATAGATAACAGCTCACTGTACGACAGCATGGAGATAGATAACAGCTCACTGTACGACAGCATGGAGATAGATAACAGCTCACTGTACGACAGCATGGAGATAGATAACAGCTCACTGTACGACAGCATGGAGATAGATAACAGCTCACTGTACGACAGCATGGAGATAGATAACAGCTCACTGTACGACAGCATGGAGATAGATAACAGCTCACTGTACGACAGCATGGAGATAGATAACAGCTCACTGTACGACAGCATGGAGATAGATAACAGCTCACTGTACGACAGCATGGAGATAGATAACAGTGTAGAGCTAGATAACAGAGTAGAGCTAGATAACAGTGTAGAGCTAGATAACAGCTCCAGATAGATAACAGCTCCAAGCTAGATAACAGAGTGGAGCTAGATAACAGTGTAGAGCTAGATAACAGAGTAGAGCTAGATAACAGTGTAGAGCTAGATAACAGAGTAGAGCTAGATAACAGTGTAGAGCTAGATAACAGAGTGGAGATAGATAACAGTGTAGAGCTAGATAACAGAGTAGAGCTAGATAACAGTGTAGAGCTAGATAACAGCTCCAAGCTAGATAACAGCTCCAAGCTAGATAACAGAGTGGAGCTAGATAACAGTGTAGAGCTAGATAACAGAGTAGAGCTAGATAACAGTGTAGAGCTAGATAACAGTGTAGAGCTAGATAACAGGGTAGAGCTAGATAACAGTGTAGAGCTAGATAACAGTGTAGAGCTAGATAACAGGGTAGAGCTAGATAACAGTGTAGAGCTAGATAACAGTGTAGAGCTAGATAACAGTGTGGAGCTAGATAACAGTGTAGAGCTAGATAACAGCTCCAAGCTAGATAACAGCTCCAAGCTAGATAACAGTGTAGAGCTAGATAACAGTGTAGAGCTAGATAACAGAGTAGAGCTAGATAACAGCTCCAAGCTAGATAACAGTATAGAGCTAGATAACAGAGTAGAGCTAGATAACAGTGTAGAGCTAGATAACAGTGTAGAGCTAGATAACAGTGTAGAGCTAGATAACAGTATAGAGCTAGATAACAGTGTAGAGCTAGATAACAGTGTAGAGCTAGATAACAGTATAGAGCTAGATAACAGTATAGAGCTAGATAACAGTGTAGAGCTAGATAACAGAGTGGAGCTAGATAACAGTGTAGAGCTAGATAACAGAGTAGAGCTAGATAACAGTGTAGAGCTAGATAACAGAGTAGAGCTAGATAACAGTGTAGAGCTAGATAACAGAGTAGAGCTAGATAACAGTATAGAGCTAGATAACAGTATAGAGCTAGATAACAGAGTAGAGCTAGATAACAGTGTAGAGCTAGATAACAGTGTAGAGCTAGATAACAGAGTAGAGCTAGATAACAGTGTAGAGCTAGATAACAGTGTAGAGCTAGATAACAGTGTAGAGCTAGATAACAGTGTAGAGCTAGGACAGGGAGGACCTAGAGAGAGTGAGAGGACCAAAAGAGAGAGAGAGGACCTAGAGAGAGAGAGGACCTAGAGAGAGAGGAAGGACCTAGAGAGAGAGAGAGGACCTAGAGAGAGAGAGGGAACATAGAGAGAGAGAGAGGGGACATAGAGAGCGAGAGGAGAGCTAACAGTGTAGAGCTAGGACCTAGAGAGAGAGAGGGGACATAGAGAGCGAGAGGAAGGACCTAGAGAGAGAGGGAGGACCTAGAGAGAGTGAGAGGACCAAAAGAGAGAGAGAGGACCTAGAGAGAGAGAGGACCTAGAGAGAGAGGAAGGACCTAGAGAGAGAGAGAGGACCTAGAGAGAGAGAGGGGACATAGAGAGCGAGGGGAAGGACCGAGAGAGAGTGAGAGGACCAAGAGAGAGAGAGAGACCTAGAGAGAGAGAGGACCTAGAGAGAGAGAGAGGACCTAGAGAGAGAGAGAGGACCTAGAGAGAGAGGACCTAGAGAGAGAGAGAGGACCTAGAGAGAGAGAGAGAGAGAGAGAGAGAGGACCTAGAGAGAGAGAGGACCTAGAGAGAGAGGAAGGACCTAGAGAGAGAGGAAGGAGCTAGAGAGAGAGAGAGATAGAGAGAGAGAGAGAGAGAGAGAGGAAGGAGCTAGAGAGAGAGAGAGAGAGAGAGAGAGAGAGAGAGAGAGAGAGAGAGAGAGAGAGAGAGGAAGGAGCTAGAGAGAGAGAGAGAGAGAGAGAGAGAGAGAGAGAGAGAGACCTAGATAGAGAGGGAGTGGAGAACTATCTCTCCGTGTTGAGAGGGCATCCCACTTTAGACGGACTGTAGCCCAGCTGTGAGTTCCTCTCCATCAGACCAGGAACGTTAAAAGAAAAGCCCTGCTCATTTGAAACTCAGAGTTTCCTCACACATACAGATCAGATCAGAGGGTCTACGCTACACATACAGATCAGATCAGAGGGTCTACGCTACACATACAGATCAGATCAGAGGGTCTACGCTACACATACAGATCAGATCAGAGGGTCTACGCTACACATACAGATCAGATCAGAGGGTCTACGCTACAGTTTCCTCACACATACAGATCAGATTAGAGGGTCTACGCTACACATACAGATCAGATCAGAGGGTCTACGCTACACATACAGATCAGATCAGAGGGTCTACGCTACAGTTTCCTCACACATACAGATCAGATTAGAGGGTCTACGCTACACATACAGATCAGATCAGAGGGTCTACGCTACACATACAGATCAGATCAGAGGGTCTACGCTACACATACAGATCAGATCAGAGGGTCTACGCTACACATACAGATCAGATCAGAGGGTCTACGCTACACATACAGATCAGATCAGAGGGTCTACGCTACACATACAGATCAGATCAGAGGGTCTACGCTACACATACAGATCAGATCAGAGGGTCTACGCTACACATACAGATCAGATCAGAGGGTCTACGCTACAGTTTCCTCACACATACAGATCAGAGGGTCTACGCTACACATACAGATCAGATCAGAGGGTCTACGCTACAGTTTCCTCACACATACAGATCAGAGGGTCTACGCTACACATACAGATCAGATCAGAGGGTCTACACTACAGTTTCCTCACACATACAGATCAGATCAGAGGGTCTACGCTACACATACAGATCAGATCAGAGGGTCTACACTACAGTTTCCTCACACATACAGATCAGATCAGAGGGTCTACGCTACAGTTTCCTCACACATACAGATCAGATCAGAGGGTCTACGCTACACATACAGATCAGATCAGAGGGTCTCCGCTACAGTTTCCTCACACATACAGATCAGATCAGAGGGTCTACGCTACAGTTTCCTCACACATACAGATCAGAGGGTCTATGCTACAGTTTCCTCACACATACAGATCAGATCAGAGCAGCTGCTGAGAGCTGGAGACTCTCTGAGGAAGAAGAACCGGCTGAGCGTCTGAATAATGTAGAACGAATCTACAATCCCTACTTGGTTTAACTACTTCATGTTTTTCACCGCTACTTGGAGAGTTGAATATTGGTTAATAAAACACATGAAGATGTTTCCTCTGTTGAAAGCCGACCAGGCCTGTTTCCTCAAAGCATCTCAGAGTACGAGTGCTGAACCAGGATCTGATCTCTTATTCATTATCATTTAGTAGGATTTCATTTGGATATTTTATTTAACATTTATTTAACTAGGCAAGTCAGTTTAAGTTTAATTCTGTTTTACAATGACGGCCTACACCGGCCAAGCCTGGAATGAGGGGAGCCAGAGGAGAACCCCTTAACTCTCCTCCCAGTGACTATGGGTGGTGGGAGGAGCCAGGAGGAAAAACCCTTAACTCTCCTCCCAGTGACTATGGGTGGTGGGAGGAGCCAGGAGGAAAAACCCTTAACTCTCCTCCCAGTGACTATGGGTGGTGGGAGGAGCCAGAGGAGAAACCCTTAACTCTCCTCCCAGTGACTATGTGTGGTGGGAGGAGCCTGGAGGAGAACCCTTAACTCTCCTCCCAGTGACTATGGGTGGTGGGAGGAGCCAGGAGGAGAAACCCTTAACTCTCATCCCAGTGACTATGGGTGGTGGGAGGAGCCAGGAGGAGAAACCCTTAACTCTCCTCCCAGTGACTGTGGGTGGTGGGAGGAGCCAGGAGGAGAAACCCTTAACTCTCCACCCAGTGACTATGGGTGGTGGGAGGAGCCAGGAGGAGAAACCCTTAACTCTCCTCCCAGTGACTATGGGTGGTGGGAGGAGCCAGGAGGAGAAACCCTTAACTCTCCTCCCAGTGACTATGGGTGGTGGGAGGAGCCAGAGGAGAAACCCTTAACTCTCCTCCCAGTGACTATGGGTGGTGGGAGGAGCCAGGAGGAGAAACCCTTTACTCTCCTCCCAGTGACTATGGGTGGTGGGAGGAGCCAGAGGAGAAACCCTTAACTCTCCTCCCAGTGACTATGGGTGGTGGGAGGAGCCAGGAGGAGAAACCCTTTACTCTCCTCCCAGTGACTATGGGTGGTGGGAGGAGCCAGGAGGAGAAACCCTTAACTCTCCTCCCAGTGACTATGGGTGGTGGGAGGAGCCAGGAGGAGAAACCCTTAACTCTCCTCCCAGTGACTATGGGTGGTGGGAGGAGCCAGGAGGAGAAACCCTTAACTCTCCTCCCAGTGACTATGGGTGGTGGGAGGAGCCAGGAGGAGAAACCCTTAACTCTCCTCCCAGTGACTATGGGTGGTGGGAGGAGCCAGGAGGAGAAACCCTTAACTCTCCTCCCAGTGACTATGGGTGGTGGGAGGAGCCAGGAGGAGAAACCCTTAACTCTCCTCCCAGTGACTATGGGTGGTGGGAGGAGCCTGTAGCTAAAGTGACAGATACACTCTGCCTGCAACACATTAATATGGGAAGTGTTGTTTAAATGGTGTGTGTGTGTGTGTGTGTGTGTGTGTGTGTGTGTGTGTGTGTGTGTGTGTGTGTGTGTGTGTGTGTGTGTGTGTGTGTGTGTGTGTGTGTGTGTGTGTGTGTGTGTGTGTGTGTGTGTGTGTTGTTTAAACACTCTGACTACATTAGTAATAACAGTGAAGTGAGTCCTGGAACCTGATTATCTCTGTTTCATTACAACTTCAATTAGAAATATTTAGTTCCTCGTTCAAACAAATAACTAACGGAACCAAACAGACACTAGACACATAGTGCGCATCCCAAATTACACCCCCCTTTTCCCCTTTCTAGTGCACTACTTTTGACCAGGGCCTATAGGGAATAGGGGGCCATTTGAGAGACATGGAAACAGATGAATCAGTAAACATGGATGTCTGATGTCAGTTTGAATCCCCCCCCCCCACACCCCCCCTCTGTGAGCCGATTGGTTCATCACGTCGCCGTGGGGACGCGTTGGTTGTTAAATGGTCTGATTGAACAAACAAAGCGTTTCATTTGTTCCAATTAAACTAATCTAAGCCTAATATGCGTACAGAGTAATAGCTCTGTGATGATTGGCCGTGGTGGGGTCTCCTGCTGCATTGCAATAGGTTAAGGGGAACTGAGAATACTCTTTCAGGAAACGGTGTGGTGGGCAGGACTGTGTAATCTCCAGTGGGCTGGGTTTACACAGGAAGCCCAATTATTTTGGAAGGTCCGTCTTTTGACCAATCCCATCAGATCTTTTCACATAAAATAATTTTTCAGCTCTGATCTGATTGGTCAAAAGACAAATTAGTGAGAAGGAAAAAAAAAAGAGATTTGGTCTGTCTGTGTAAACCCAGACATTCTGTTGTAGTTCTAATTCTACATTTAAAATTCTACTCATTCTTAATTAGTATCTGTCAAGCCCATAGGGGCTTGGCTCTGTCTCCATGTGCTGTTCTGTCAGACGTCATACTGACCTCATCAACTCCATCATTCAGTCAGTGAGACTGGGAGGAATGAATCAATCATGTGCTGTTCTGTCAGACATCATACTGACCTCATCAACTCCATCATTCAGTCAGTGAGACTGGGAGGAATGAATCAACCATGTGCTGTTCTGTCAAGCATCATACTGACCTCATCAACTCCATCATTCAGTCAGTGAGACTGGGAGGAATGAATCAACCATGTGCTGTCCTGTCAGGCATCATACTGACCTCATCAACTCCATCATTCAGTCAGTGAGACTGGGAGGAATGAATCAACCATGTGCTGTTCTGTCAGACTTCATACTGACCTCATCAACTCCATCATTCAGTCAGTGAGACTGGGAGGAATGAATCAACCATGTGCTGTTCTGTCAGACTTCATACTGACCTCATCAACTCCATCATTCAGTCAGTGAGACTGGGAGGAATGAATCAACCATGTGCTGTCCTGTCAGGCATCATACTGACCTCAACAACTCCATCATTCAGTCAGTGAGACTGGGAGGAATGAATCAACCATGTGCTGTCCTGTCAGACTTCATACTGACCTCAACAACTCCATCATTCAGTCAGTGAGACTGGGAGGAATGAATCAACCATGTGCTGTCCTGTCAGGCATCATACTGACCTCAACAACTCCATCATTCAGTCAGTGAGACTGGGAGGAATGAATCAACCATGTGCTGTCCTGTCAGACTTCATACTGACCTCAACAACTCCATCATTCAGTCAGTGAGACTGGGAGGAATGAATCAACCATGTGCTGTTCTGTCAGACGTCATACTGACCTCATCAACTCCATCATTCAGTCAGTGAGACTGGGAGGAATGAATCAATCATGTGCTGTTCTGTCAGACATCATACTGACCTCATCAACTCCATCATTCAGTCAGTGAGACTGGGAGGAATGAATCAATCATGTGCTGTTCTGTCAGACATCATACTGACCTCATCAACTCCATCATTCAGTCAGTGAGACTGGGAGGAATGAATCAACCATGTGCTGTTCTGTCAGACTTCATACTGACCTCATCAACTCCATCATTCAGTCAGTGAGACTGGGAGGAATGAATCAACCATGTGCTGTTCTGTCAGACTTCATACTGACCTCATCAACTCCATCATTCAGTCAGTGAGACTGGGAGGAATGAATCAACCATGTGCTGTTCTGTCAGACTTCATACTGACCTCATCAACTCCATCATTCAGTCAGTGAGACTGGGAGGAATGAATCAACCATGTGCTGTCCTGTCAGGCATCATACTGACCTCATCAACTCCATCATTCAGTCAGTAAGACTGGGAGGAATGAATCATTGAATGCAACTCGCAATTGAAGCCACATTTGTTTTTTACATTTCTGTCGCTATTTTTGATAAATGATGAATGTAATTCCATTTCCTGGAAATAGAAGGAACATGTGTATTGATAATGATATCCTAGGGCTGTAGAGATGGGTTGGAGTGAGGGCTAACTCACACGCTCTGTTTTAGGTATGACAGGCCTGGTCAGGTGAATTATATCTAACAAGGACAGTGGTTTTGACTAACAGAGAGGTTGGGTCAGTGGTTTTGACTAACAGAGAGGTTGGGTCAGTGGTTTTGACTAACAGAGAGGTTGGTTCAGTGGTTTTGACTAACAGAGAGGTTGGTTCAGTGGTTTTGACTAACAGAGAGGTTGGGTCAGTGGTTTTGACTAACAGAGAGGTTGGGTCAGTGGTTTTCACTAACCGACAGGTTGGTTCAGTGGTTCTGACTAACAGAGAGGTTGGGTCAGTGGTTCTGACTAACAGAGAGGTTGGGTCAGTGGTTCTGACTAACAGAGAGGTTGGTATAGTGGTTCTGCCTAACATAGAGGTTGGGTCAGTGGTTTTGACTAACAGAGAGGTTGGTTCAGTGGTTTTGACTAACAGAGAGGTTGGGTCAGTGGTTTTGACTAACAGAGAGGTTGGTTCAGTGGTTTTGACTAGCAGAGAGGTTGGTTCAGTGGTTTTGACTAACAGAGAGGTTGGGTCAGTGGTTTTGACTAACAGAGAGGTTGGTTCAGTGGTTTTGACTAGCAGAGAGGTTGGTTCAGTGGTTTTGACTAGCAGAGAGGTTGGTTCAGTGGTTTTGACTAACAGAGAGGTTGTTATAGTGGTTCTGACTAACAGAGAGGTTGTTATAGTGGTTCTGACTAACAGAGAGGTTGGTTCAGTGGTTTTGACTAACAGAGAGGGTGGTACAGTAGTTTTGACTAACAGTGAGGTTGGTTCAGTGGTTTTCACTAACCGACAGGTTGGTTCAGTGGTTCTGACTAACAGAGAGGTTGGGTCAGTGGTTCTGACTAACAGAGAGGTTGGTATAGTGGTTCTGACTAACAGAGAGGTTGGGTCAGTGGTTTTGACTAACAGAGAGGTTGGTTCAGTGGTTTTGACTAACAGAGAGGTTGGTTCAGTGGTTCTGACTAACAGAGAGGTTGGGTCAGTGGTTCTGACTAACAGAGAGGTTGGTATAGTGGTTCTGACTAACAGAGAGGTTGGGTCAGTGGTTTTCACTAACCGACAGGTTGGTTCAGTGGTTCTGACTAACAGAGAGGTTGGGTCAGTGGTTCTGACTAACAGAGAGGTTGGGTCAGTGGTTTTGACTAACAGTGAGGTTGGTTCAGTGGTTTTCACTAACCGACAGGTTGGTTCAGTGGTTCTGACTAACAGAGAGGTTGGGTCAGTGGTTCTGACTAACAGAGAGGTTGGTATAGTGGTTCTGACTAACAGAGAGGTTGGGTCAGTGGTTTTGACTAACAGAGAGGTTGGTTCAGTGGTTTTGACTAACAGAGAGGTTGGTTCAGTGGTTTTGACTAACAGAGAGGTTGGGTCAGTGGTTTTGACTAACAGAGAGGTTGGGTCAGTGGTTTTGACTAACAGAGAGGTTGGTTCAGTGGTTTTGACTAGCAGAGAGGTTGGTTCAGTGGTTTTGACTAACAGAGAGGTTGGGTCAGTGGTTTTGACTAACAGAGAGGTTGGTTCAGTGGTTTTGACTAGCAGAGAGGTTGGTTCAGTGGTTTTGACTAGCAGAGAGCTTGGTTCAGTGGTTTTGACTAACAGAGAGGTTGTTATAGTGGTTCTGACTAACAGAGAGGTTGTTATAGTGGTTCTGACTAACAGAGAGGTTGGTTCAGTGGTTTTGACTAACAGAGAGGTTGGTACAGTAGTTTTGACTAACAGTGAGGTTGGTACAGTGGTTTTGACTAACAGTGTGTGTGTGTGTCCAGCGTGTGTGTGTGTGTCCAGTGTGTGTGAGTGTGTGTGTGTCCAGTGTGTACGCACTACCTGAGTTGTCCTCGTCCTTGCGGATCTTGAGCTTGACCAGTTCTTCACACTGCTGGAGAATCTGAACAGCGTCTTCCATGGAGCAGTTGTCCAGCCGGATGTTATCGATGGCCAGCAGCTTGTCCCCCAGCTCCAGAGTCCCAGTCCTGTGGAGAGGAACACACAGACCAGGGTTTAGAGGTGACCAGCAGCTTGTCCCCCAGCTCCAGAGTCCCAGTCCTGTGGAGAGGAACACACAGACCCGGGTTTAGAGGTGACCAGCAGCTTGTCCCCCAGCTCCAGAGTCCCAGTCCTGTGGAGAGGAACACCCAGACCAGGGTTTAGAGGTGACCAGCAGCTTGTCCCCCAGCTCCAGAGTCCCAGTCCTGGGGAGAGGAACACACAGACCAGGGTTTAGAGGTGACCAGCAGCTTGTCCCACAGCTCCAGAGTCCCAGTCCTGGGGAGAGGAACACACAGACCAGGGTTTAGAGGTGACCAGCAGCTTGTCCCCCAGCTCCAGAGTCCCAGTCCTGGGGAGAGGAACACACAGACCAGGGTTTAGAGGTGACCAGCAGCTTGTCCCCCAGCTCCAGAGTCCCAGTCCTGGGGAGAGGAACACACAGACCAGGGTTTAGAGGTGACCAGCAGCTTGTCCCCCAGCTCCAGAGTCCCAGTCCTGGGGAGAGGAACACGCAGACCAGGGTTTAGAGGTGACCAGCAGCTTGTCCCCCAGCTCCAGAGTCCCAGTCCTGGGGAGAGGAACACACAGACCAGGGTTTAGAGGTGACCAGCAGCTTGTCCCCCAGCTCCAGAGTCCCAGTCCTGGGGAGAGGAACACACAGACCAGGGTTTAGAGGTGACCAGCAGCTTGTCCCCCAGCTCCAGAGGCCCAGTCCTGGGGAGAGGAACACACAGACCAGGGTTTAGAAGTGACCAGCAGACTCACAGAGACCTGTTAACAGGGAACATAGGGTTTTGATCAAACATAGTGCACTACATAGGGAATAGGGTGCCATTTGGAATGCAGTACAAGCAGTCATCAGTTTGCTCCCTTCCCTCCCTTCACCATGACAACACAGAGGCAGAATACTGTTCAGTTGTCCTCATTCCTCATTCTGGAACAACATTTTATATTCCAATGTAATCCAGAGAAAGAAACTCATTATTAAAATGACCAATAATCTCTGTTGTTTTTTAAAATATTTTTTTTTACTAATGTCCAAAATCACTAAATCCTAAAAGGTATAAGGGACAACACCTGCCCAATTTACCTGAAAGCCAGGTCATCGTTACTGTAAATACCCTAGTACAAGAGCATAGGACAAGGTTTTATTAACATACCTTCTAATAGAGCAGCAGAATATAAACTAGAATCACATCATAACTCCCCAGTGCCGTCTCCTTGACAGGGGTAACTAATACCTAGATAGAACAGGACTGGGTGCCTCGTCTCTGTCTCCTTGACAGGGGTAACTAATACCTAGATAGAACAGGACTGGGTGCCTCTCCTCTGTCTCCTTGACAGGGGTAACTAATACCTAGATAGAACAGGACTGGGTGCCTCGTCTCTGTCTCCTTGACAGGGGTAACTAATACCTAGATAGAACAGGACTGGGTGCCTCGTCTCTGTCTCCTTGACAGGGGTAACTAATACCTAGATAGAACAGGACTGGGTGCCTCGTCTCTGTCTCCTTGACAGGGGTAACTAATACCTAGATAGAACAGGACTGGGTGCCTCGTCTCTGTATCCTTGACAGGGGTAACTAATACCTAGATAGAACAGGACTGGGTGCCTCGTCTCTGTCTCCTTGACAGGGGTAACTAATACCTAGATATAACAGGACTGGGTGCCTCTCCTCTGTCTCCTTGACAGGGGTAACTAATACCTAGATATAACAGGACTGGGTGCCTCGTCTCTGTCTCCTTGACAGGGGTAACTAATACCTAGATAGAACAGGACTGGTGCCTGCTTTCTCCTTGACAGGGAGAGAATCATAATCACTGATTAGTGCATAACCCAATTCCTCTCATCTTCCTCTCAGCATAATTACCAGATCTGTATCCCAAATGGAACCCTATTCTCTATGTAGTGTCCTAGTTTTGACCAGGGCCCATAGGGAATAGGTGCCAATTGGGCCGCAGCCCAAGGTAAACATATGTGTTGGTTGCGTAAGGCCTGGCAAAACGAGGGCAGAGACAGAATGTGGGTTAATTAGTTAGAGCCCTGGTGGTAAACAGATTGCAGCGTCGCCTTGGTAACGTGTGTGTGTATTTGTGTGCTCCACACAACTTGTAGCTACTGCTACCCCTCTACCCTCTACCCCTCTATCCTCTACCCCTCTACCCCTCCCCCAGCTGAGAATTCCCTCTCTCTGTGTAAAGTCGTGAACAGCCGTTTGGTTGTGTGTATGTGTATTTGTGTACTGTTACCTCTCTACCCCTCCCCACCCAGCTGAGAATTCCCTCTCTCTGTGTAAAGTCTAGTTTCCATTTTGGGGGATATAATTGAAGAACCTTGTCCGCTGCCTCCCACAATGAGATGACATCATCCGTTAGTTAGCCAGCGACTCGTCAAGCTGGCCCACTTCAGTTGAGAGGTTCAATCACAGTTTATACGTGTGTCCTAACGATTGTGTGTGTGACGTCTCGTGGTGTTTTTTATTATGTGGGGTAATGGCCCCTTGGGGTCGTACCACAGAACACGGAGCCTGGCCACTGAACACCGGAACACGGAGCCTGGCCACTGAACACCGGAACACGGAGCCTGGCCACTGAACACCGGAACACGGAGCCTGGCCACTGAACACCGGAACACGGAGCCTGGTCACTGAACACCGGAACACGGAGCCTGGCCACTGAACACCGGAACACGGAGCCTGGTCACTGAACACCGGAACACGGAGCCTGGCCACTGAACACCGGAACACGGAGCCTGGTCACTGAACACCGGAACACGGAGCCTGGCCACTGAACACCGGAACACGGAGCCTGGCCACTGAACACCGGAACACGGAGCCTGGCCACTGAACACGGAACACGGAGCCTGGCCACTGAACATCGGAACACCGGAACACGGAGCTTGGCCACTGAACACCGGAACACGGAGCCTGGCCACTGAACATCGGAACACGGAGCCTGGCCACTGAACACGGAACACGGAGCCTGGCCACTGAACATCGGAACACGGAGCAGGGAGCCAAGCCACTGAACATCGGAACACGGAGCCTGGCCACTGAACATCGGAACACGGAGCAGGGAGCCTGGCCACTGAACACGGAACACGGAGCCTGGCCACTGAACATCGGAACACGGAGCAGGGAGCCTGGCCACTGAACACGGAACACGGAGCCTGGCAACTGAACATCGGAACACGGAGCAGGGAGCCTGGCCACTGAACATCGGAACACGGAGCAGGGAGCCTGGCCACTGAACACGGAACACGGAGCCTGGCAACTGAACATCGGAACACGGAGCAGGGAGCCTGGCCACTGAACATCGGAACACGGAGCCTGGCCACTGAACATCGGAACACGGAGCCTGGCCACTGAACATCGGAACACGGAGCCTGGCCACTGAACATCGGAACACGGAGCCTGGCCACTGAACATTGGAACACAGAGCCTGGCTACTGAACAATACATTATCTGCATTGATCTAGAGAATTGGAAGTATGCAGATGAGCTTATGCAGGGTCCCATCCCCCTTCCAGCCCAGAGCTGAGTGACCACAGAGCCCGGTCATAAACCACTGATTAATATCCACTGCATCAAACACAATATACTATACTGCAGAAATACATACATTTATATGTGACTCTGCCATAGTGTTGTTTAGTGGAGTGGTGTGGAGAGCAACATTCATAGTGTAGTTTAGTAGAGTGGTGTGGAGAGCAACATTCATAGTGTAGTTTAGTGGAGTGGTGTGGAGAGCAACATTCATAGTGTAGTTTAGTAGAGTGGTGTGGAGAGCAACATTCATAGTGTAGTTTAGTGGAGTGGTGGGCAGAGCAACATTCATAGTGTAGTTTAGTATAGTGGTGTGGAGAGCAACATTCATAGTGTAGTTTAGTGGAGTGGTGTGGAGAGCAACATTCATAGTGTAGTTTAGTAGAGTGGTGTGGAGAGCAACATTCATAGTGTAGTTTAGTGGAGTGGTGGGCAGAGCAACATTCATAGTGTAGTTTAGTATAGTGGTGTGGAGAGCAACATTCATAGTGTAGTTTAGTGGAGTGGTGTGCAGAGCAACATTCATAGTGTAGTTTAGTGGTGTTGTGTGGAGAGCAACATTCATAGTGTAGTTTAGTGGAGTGGTGTGAGAGCAACATTCATAGTGTAGTTTAGTGGAGTTGTGTGCAGAGCAACATTCATAGTGTAGTTTAGTGGAGTGGTGTGGAGAGCAACATTCATAGTGTAGTTTAGTGGAGTTGTGTGCAGAGCAACATTCATAGTGGAGTTTAGTGGAGTTGTGTGCAGAGCAACATTCATAGTGTAGTTTAGTGGAGTGGTGTGGAGAGCAACATTCATAGTGTAGTTTAGTGGAGTTGTGTGCAGAGCAACATTCATAGTGTAGTTTAGTGGAGTGGTGTGCAGAGCAACATTCATAGTGTAGTTTAGTGGAGTGGTGTGGAGAGCAACATTCATAGTGTAGTTTAGTGGAGTGGTGTGCAGAGCAACGTTCATAGTGTAGTTTAGTGGAGTGGTGTGCAGAGCAACGTTCATAGTGTAGTTTAGTGGAGTGGTGTGAGAGCAACATTCATAGTGTAGTTTAGTGGAGTGGTGTGGTGTGCAGAGCAACGTTCATAGTGTAGTTTAGTGGAGTGGTGTGGAGAGCAACATTCATAGTGTAATTTAGTGGAGTGGTGTGGAGAGCAACATTCATAGTGTAGTTTAGTGGTGTGGAGAGCAACATTCATAGTGTAGTTTAGTGGTGTGGAGAGCAACATTCATAGTGTAGTTTAGTGGAGTGGTGTGCAGAGCAACATTCATAGTGTAGTTTAGTGGAGTGGTGTGGAGAGCAACATTCATAGTGTAGTTTAGTGGAGTGGTGTGCAGAGCAACATTCATAGTGTAGTTTAGTGGAGTGGTGTGCAGAGCAACATTCATAGTGTAGTTTAGTGGAGTGGTGTGGAGAGCAACATTCATAGTGTAGTTTAGTGGAGTGGTGTGCAGAGCAACATTCATAGTGTAGTTTAGTGGAGTGGTGTGGAGAGCAACATTCATAGTGTAGTTTAGTGGAGTGGTGTGGAGAGCAACATTCATAGTGTAGTTTAGTGGAGTGGTGTGGAGAGCAACATTCATAGTGTAGTTTAGTGGAGTGGTGTGGAGAGCAACATTCATAGTGTAGTTTAGTGGAGTGGTGTGCAGAGCAACATTCATAGTGTAGTTTAGTGGTGTGGAGAGCAACATTCATAGTGTAGTTTAGTGGAGTGGTGTGGAGAGCAACATTCATAGTGTAGTTTAGTGGAGTGGTGTGAGAGCAACATTCATAGTGTAGTTTAGTGGAGTGGTGTGCAGAGCAACATTCATAGTGTAGTTTAGTGTAGTGGTGTGGAGAGCAACATTCATAGTGTAGTTTAGTGGAGTGGTGTGGAGAGCAACATTCATAGTGTAGTTTAGTGGAGTGGTGTGGAGAGCAACACTGAGACAATAAAGTTGTGTCGCATGTTGTATTTTTCAGATAATTTACCTGTGAGCAGGTTGATTGGTTGATTGATGTATTTACCTGTGAGCAGGTTGATTGGTTGATTGATGTAATTACCTGTGAGCAGGTTGATTGATGTATTTACCAGTGAGCAGGTTGATTGGTTGATTGATGTATTTACCTGTGAGCAGGTTGATTGATGTATTTACCTGTGAGCAGGTTGATTGGTTGATTGATGTATTTACCAGTGAGCAGGTTGATTGGTTGATTGATGTATTTACCTGTGAGCAGGTTGATTGGTTGATTGATGTATTTACCTGTGAGCAGGTTGATTGGTTGATTGATGTATTTACCTGTGAGCAGGTTGATTGGTTGATTGATGTATTTACCTGTGAGCAGGTTGATTGGTTGATTGATGTATTTACCTGTGAGCAGGTTCATTGGTTGATTGATGTATTTACCTGTGAGCAGGTTGATTGATGTATTTACCTGTGAGCAGGTTGATTGGTTGATTGATGTAATTACCTGTGAGCAGGTTGATTGATGTATTTACCTGTGAGCAGGTTGATTGGTTGATTGATGTAATTACCTGTGAGCAGGTTGATTGGTTGATTGATGTATTTACCTGTGAGCAGGTTGATTGATGTATTTACCTGTGAGCAGGTTGATTGGTTGATTGATGTATTTACCTGTGAGCAGGTTGATTGATGTATTTACCTGTGAGCAGGTTGATTGGTTGATTGATGTATTTACCTGTGAGCAGGTTGATTGGTTGATTGATGTATTTACCTGTGAGCAGGTTGATTGATGTATTTACCTGTGAGCAGGTTGATTGGTTGATTGATGTATTTACCTGTGAGCAGGTTGATTGGTTGATTGATGTATTTACCTGTGAGCAGGTTGATTGGTTGATTGATGTATTTACCTGTGAGCAGGTTGATTGATGTATTTACCTGTGAGCAGGTTGATTGGTTGATTGATGTATTTACCTGTGAGCAGGTTGATTGATGTATTTACCTGTGAGCAGGTTGATTGGTTGATTGATGTAATTACCTGTGAGCAGGTTGATTGGTTGATTGATGTATTTACCTGTGAGCAGGTTGATTGGTTGATTGATGTATTTACCTGTGAGCAGGTTGATTGGTTGATTGATGTATTTACCAGTGAGCAGGTTGATTGATGTATTTACCTGTGAGCAGGTTGATTGGTTGATTGATGTATTTACCTGTGAGCAGGTTGATTGGTTGATTGATGTATTTACCTGTGAGCAGGTTGATTGGTTGATTGATGTAATTACCTGTGAGCAGGTTGATTGGTTGATTGATGTATTTACCTGTGAGCAGGTTGATTGATGTATTTACTGTTCTGTGAGCAGGTTGATTGGTTGATTGATGTATTTACCTGTGAGCAGGTTGATTGATGTATTTACCTGTGAGCAGGTTGATTGGTTGATTGATGTAATTACCTGTGAGCAGGTTGATTGGTTGATTGATGTATTTACCTGTGAGCAGGTTGATTGATGTATTTACCTGTGAGCAGGTTGATTGGTTGATTGATGTATTTACCTGTGAGCAGGTTGATTGGTTGATTGATGTATTTACCTGTGAGCAGGTTGATTGATGTATTTACCTGTGAGCAGGTTGATTGGTTGATTGATGTATTTACCTGTGAGCAGGTTGATTGGTTGATTGATGTATTTACCTGTGAGCAGGTTGATTGGTTGATTGATGTATTTACCTGTGAGCAGGTTGATTGATGTATTTACCTGTGAGCAGGTTGATTGGTTGATTGATGTATTTACCTGTGAGCAGGTTGATTGATGTATTTACCTGTGAGCAGGTTGATTGGTTGATTGATGTATTTACCTGTGAGCAGGTTGATTGATGTATTTACCTGTGAGCAGGTTGATTGATGTATTTACCTGTGAGCAGGTTGATTGGTTGATTGATGTAATTACCTGTGAGCAGGTTGATTGATGTATTTACCTGTGAGCAGGTTGATTGATGTATTTACCTGTGAGCAGGTTGATTGGTTGATTGATGTATTTACCTGTGAGCAGGTTGATTGGTTGATTGATGTAATTACCTGTGAGCAGGTTGATTGATGTATTTACCTGTGAGCAGGTTGATTGGTTGATTGATGTATTTACCTGTGAGCAGGTTGATTGATGTATTTACCTGTGAGCAGTTTGATTGGTTGATTGATGTATTTACCTGTGAGCAGGTTGATTGGTTGATTGATGTATTTACCTGTGAGCAGTTTGATTGGTTGATTGATGTATTTACCTGTGAGCAGGTTGATTGATGTATTTACCTGTGAGCAGGTTGATTGGTTGATTGATGTATTTACCTGTGAGCAGTTTGATTGGTTGATTGATGTATTTACCTGTGAGCAGGTTGATTGATGTATTTACCAGTGAGCAGGTTGATTGGTTGATTGATGTATTTACCAGTGAGCAGGTTGATTGATGTATTTACCTGTGAGCAGGTTGATTGGTTGATTGATGTATTTACCTGTGAGCAGGTTGATTGGTTGATTGATGTATTTACCTGTGAGCAGGTTGATTGGTTGATTGATGTAATTACCTGTGAGCCACGCTGCCCTTCTTGATGTCGGAGATGATGAGAGCGTCCCCAGGTTTCCTACTGGATGGAGCTAGGAGCAGAGGAAGAAAGGATGGAGGTATGAGAGAGAGAGAGAGCAACAAAACCACAGGCTTAAATCAATAACAAAACCACAGGCTTAAATCAATAACAAAACCACAGGCTTATACCATTAACAAAACCACAGGCTTATACCATTAACAAAACCACAGGCTTTTATCATTAACAAAACCACAGGCTTTTATCATTAACAAAACCACAGGCTTATATCATTAACAAAACCACAGGCTTATATCATTAACAAAACCACAGGCTTTTATCATTAACAAAACCACAGGCTTTTATCATTAACAAAACCACAGGCTTATACCATTAACAAAACCACAGGCTTTTATCATTAACAAAACCACAGGCTTTTATCATTAACAAAACCACAGGCTTTTATCATTAACAAAACCACAGGCTTATACCATTAACAAAACCACAGGCTTATACCATTAACAAAACCACAGGCTTAAATCATTAACAAAACCACAGGCTTTTATCATTAACAAAACCACAGGCTTTTATCAGTAACAAAACCACAGGCTTATACCATTAACAAAACCACAGGCTTAAATCATTAACAAAACCACAGGCTTTAATCATTAACAAAACCACAGGCTTTTATCATTAACAAAACCACAGGCTTTTACCATTAACAAAACCACAGGCTTATACCATTAACAAAACCACAGGCTTTTATCATTAACAAAACCACAGGCTTTTATCATTAACAAAACCACAGGCTTTTATCAGTAACAAAACCACAGGCTTATACCATTAACAAAACCACAGGCTTAAATGATTAACAAAACCACAGGCTTAAATGATTAACAAAACCACAGGCTTTTATCATTAACAAAACCACAGGCTTTTATCATTAACAAAACCAACTTGTGAAAATGGCGTCTCATTCATTTCTTTGGTTGCATTTACACAGGCAACCCAATTCTGATATTTTTTCAGATCAGCTCTGAAATTGAGATCTGATGTGATTGGTCAAAAGAGCAATTAGCGGAAAAAAATCTCAGAATTGGGCTGCCTGTGTAAATGCAGCCTTTAAAGTTGATGAAAAGCGTATCAGCACAAAGTATGGTTGGGCTGAGTGCCTTACAAGAAGGGAGGAAGGGTATCTGTTTGAGTAAACAACTTCCCTCCCCTCTTCTCCAACCCATAATACTCCCTGTAGCCCTACTCCTCTCCTTCCTTCCCTCCCTCCCATCTCTTTCCCCTCCCCTCTCCTCTCCTCTTTCCCTCCCCTCCTCTCCTCCCATGTACTCCACTCCCCATTATATTCCCTCCCCTCTCCTCCATCTCTTCTCTTCCTTCTCCTTCCTTCCTTCCCCTCCCCTCCCTTCTCCTCCCCTCCCTTCTCCTCCCCTCCCTTCTCCTTCCCTCCCCTCTCCACCCCTCCTCCCCTCCTCTCTCCTCCCCTCTCCTGCCCTACTCTCCTTCTCCTCCCCTACTCTCTTTCTCCTCCCCTACTCTCCTTCTCCTCCCCTCTCCTACTCCTCCCCTCCCCTCCCCTCCCTCCCCTCCCTTCTCCTCCCCTCTCCTCCCCTCCCCTCCCCTCTCCTGTACTTCACTCTATATTGTAGTCTGCTCAACAGTTTCAGTCCACTTCAGTCCATAAACAACCACACATTACCTCCTCATCTCAGCTGACAAAACCACAGTGCCTGTCGTTACTGCAGCTCTTTACCTGACCTGTCAAATTGCCAACTCCGTCCTATTGTAATTCTGCAGGTGCTCCCTGTGTCTGTCTATATGTCAGAGGAGAGACAGGAGAGATGTCTTTCTGCCTGCTCTGAAAGAGACACATCTCTGTGGCACCGGGTGTGTTGTGAATGTTAATGTGTGGAATCCAGGGACTGCTTGGTGTGATGTGGAGACGTCAGCGCTGTTGACTGGGTTAACAGTGGAGGGGATAGAGGCATTCTGCAGGGAGTCCACGATTTTAACTGGAGGCACTAGAGTAAGATGGTTACCTGTCCAATGAGCGAGCAGGGAGGTAAAGGTGAGGGGGCGGGGCTACCTACAGAACACTAGAGTAAGACGGTTACTTGTCCAATGAGCGAGCAGGGAGGTAAAGGTGAGGGGGCGGGGCCACCTACAGAACACTAGAGTAAGACGGTTACTTGTCCAATGAGCGAGCAGGGAGGTAAAGGTGAGGGGGGGGGCCACCTACAGAACACTAGAGTAAGACGGTTACTTGTCCAATGAGCGAGCAGGGAGGTAAAGGTGAGGGGGGCGGGGCCACCTACAGAACACTAGAGTAAGACGGTTACTTGTCCAATGAGCGAGCAGGGAGGTAAAGGTGAGGGGGCGGGGCCACCTACAGAACACTAGAGTAAGACGGTTACTTGTCCAATGAGCGAGCAGGGAGGTAAAGGTGAGGTGGCGGGGCCACCTACAGAACACTAGAGTAAGACGGTTACTTGTCCAATGAGCGAGCAGGGAGGTAAAGGTGAGGGGGCGGGGCCACCTACAGAACACTAGAGTAAGACGGTTACTTGTCCAATGAGCGAGCAGGGAGGTAAAGGTGAGGGGCGGGGCCACCTACAGAACACTAGAGTAAGACGGTTACTTGTCCAATGAGCGAGCAGGGAGGTAAATGTGAGGGGGCGGGGCCACCTACAGAACACTAGAGTAAGACGGTTACTTGTCCAATGAGCGAGCAGGGAGGTAAAGGTGAGGGGGCGGGGCCACCTACAGAACACTAGAGTAAGACGGTTACTTGTCCAATGAGCGAGCAGGGAGGTAAAGGTGCGGGGGCGGGGCCACCTACAGAACACTAGAGTAAGACGGTTACTTGTCCAATGAGCGAGCAGGGAGGTAAAGGTGAGGGGGGCCCACCTACAGAACACTAGAGTAAGACGGTTACTTGTCCAATGAGCGAGCAGGGAGGTAAAGGGGAAGGGAGGGGCCACCTACAGAACACTAGAGTAAGACGGTTACTTGTCCAATGAGCGAGCAGGGAGGTAAAGGTGAGGGGGCGGGGCCACCTACAGAACACTAGAGTAAGACGGTTACTTGTCCAATGAGCGAGCAGGGAGGTAAAGGTGAGGGGGCGGGGCCACCTACAGAACACTAGAGTAAGACGGTTACTTGTCCAATGAGCGAGCAGGGAGGTAAAGGTGAGGGGGCGGGGCCACCTACAGAACACTAGAGTAAGACGGTTACTTGTCCAATGAGCGAGCAGGGAGGTAAAGGTGAGGGGGCGGGGCCACCTACAGAACACTAGAGTAAGACGGTTACTTGTCCAATGAGCGAGCAGGGAGGTAAAGGTGAGGGGGCGGGGCCACCTACAGAACACTAGAGTAAGACGGTTACTTGTCCAATGAGCGAGCAGGGAGGTAAAGGTGAGGGGCGGGGCCACCTACAGAACACTAGAGTAAGACGGTTACTTGTCCAATGAGCGAGCAGGGAGGTAAAGGTGAGGGGGCGGGGCCACCTACAGAACACTAGAGTAAGACGGTTACTTGTCCAATGAGCGAGCAGGGAGGTAAAGGTGAGGGGGCGGGGCCACCTACAGAACACTAGAGTAAGACGGTTACTTGTCCAATGAGCGAGCAGGGAGGTAAAGGTGAGGGGGCGGGGCCACCTACAGAACACTAGAGTAAGACGGTTACTTGTCCAATGAGCGAGCAGGGAGGTAAAGGTGAGGGGGCGGGGCCACCTACAGAACACTAGAGTAAGACGGTTACTTGTCCAATGAGCGAGCAGGGAGGTAAAGGGGAAGGGGAGGGGCCACCTACAGAACACTAGAGTAAGACTTGTCCAATGAGCGAGCAGGGAGGTAAAGGGGAAGGGGAGGGGCCACCTACAGAACACTAGAGTAAGACTTGTCCAATGAGCGAGCAGGGAGGTAAAGGGGAAGGGAGGGGCCACCTACAGAACACTAGAGACATCATGTGAGGTATCCACTAAATTAACTAGTGAAAGTTACGGCCATTTTGCTACTGTTGCGTGTATAGTTTCCTAAGAGAAACCGTGATGTCGACAGTGGTGGAAAATCCTGCAGGCAAGACTGAAGAATTAATTATATTTCTATGGCTGAAGAATGAATTATATTTCTATGGCTACAGAATTAATTATATTTCTATGGCTACAGAATTAATTATATTTCTATGGCTGAAGAATGAATTATATTTCTATGGCTGTAGAATGAATTATATTTCTATGGCTGAAGAATGAATTATATTTCTATGGCTGAAGAATGAATTATATTTCTATGGCTGTAGAATGAATTATATTTCTATGGCTGAAGAATTAATTATATTTCTATGGCTACAGAATTAATTATATTTCTATGGCTGAAGAATGAATTATATTTCTATGGCTACAGAATGAATTATATTTCTATGGCTGTAGAATTAATTATATTGCTATGGCTGAAGAATGAATTATATTTCTATGGCTACAGAATGAATTATATTTCTATGGCTACAGAATGAATTATATTTCTATGGCTGTAGAATTAATTATATTTCTATGGCTGAAGAATGAATTATATTTCTATGGCTACAGAATGAATTATATTTCTATGGCTACAGAATGAATTATATTTCTATGGCTGAAGAATGAATTATATTTCTATGGCTACAGAATTAATTATATTTCTATGGCTGAAGAATGAATTATATTTCTATGGCTGAAGAATGAATTATATTTCTATGGCTGAAGAATGAATTATATTTCTATGGCTGAAGAATGAATTATATTTCTATGGCTGTAGAATGAATTATATTTCTATGGCTGTAGAATGAATTATATTTCTATGGCTGAAGAATTAATTATATTTATATGGCTGTAGAATGAATTATATTTCTATGGCTGTAGAATGAATTATATTTCTATGGCTGTAGAATGAATTATATTTTTATGGCTGAAGAATTAATTATATTTCTATGGCTACAGAATGAATTATATTTCTATGGCTGAAGAATGAATTATATTTCTATGGCTGAAGAATGAATTATATTTCTATGGCTACAGAATGAATTATATTTCTATGGCTGAAGAATGAATTATATTTCTATGGCTACAGAATGAATTATATTTCTATGGCTACAGAATTAATTATATTTCTATGGCTGAAGAATGAATTATATTTCTATGGCTGAAGAATGAATTATATTTCTATGGCTACAGAATGAATTATATTTCTATGGCTGAAGAATGAATTATATTTATATGGCTACAGAATGAATTATATTTCTATGGCTGTAGAATTAATTATATTTCTATGGCTGAAGAATGAATTATATTTCTATGGCTACAGAATGAATTATATTTCTATGGCTACAGAATGAATTATATTTCTATGGCTGTAGAATTAATTATATTTCTATGGCTGAAGAATGAATTATATTTCTATGGCTACAGAATGAATTATATTTCTATGGCTACAGAATGAATTATATTTCTATGGCTGAAGAATGAATTATATTTCTATGGCTACAGAATTAATTATATTTCTATGGCTGAAGAATGAATTATATTTCTATGGCTGAAGAATGAATTATATTTCTATGGCTGAAGAATGAATTATATTTCTATGGCTGAAGAATGAATTATATTTCTATGGCTGAAGAATGAATTATATTTCTATGGCTACAGAATTAATTATATTTCTATGGCTGTAGAATGAATTATATTTCTATGGCTGAAGAATGAATTATATTTCTATGGCTACAGAATAAATTATATTTCTATGGCTACAGAATAAATTATATTTCTATGGCTGTAGAATGAATTATATTTCTATGGCTGTAGAATGAATTATATTTCTATGGCTGAAGAATGAATTATATTTCCATGGCTGAAGAATGAATTATATTTCTATGGCTGAAGAATGAATTATATTTCTATGGCTGTAGAATGAATTATATTTCTATGGCTGTAGAATGAATTATATTTCTATGGCTGAAGAATGAATTATATTTCTATGGCTGAAGAATGAATTATATTTCTATGGCTGTAGAATGAATTATATTTCTATGGCTGAAGAATGAATTATATTTCTATGGCTGTAGAATTAATTATATTTCTATGGCTGTAGAATTAATTATATTTCTATGGCTGTAGAATGAATTATATTTCTATGGCTGTAGAATGAATTATATTTCTATGGCTGTAGAATGAATTATATTTCTATGGCTACAGAATTAATTATATTTCTATGGCTGAAGAATGAATTATATTTCTATGGCTACAGAATTAATTATATTTCTATGGCTGAAGAATGAATTATATTTCTATGGCTACAGAATTAATTATATTTCTATGGCTACAGAATTAATTATATTTCTATGGCTGAAGAATGAATTATATTTCTATGGCTGAAGAATGAATTATATTTCTATGGCTGAAGAATGAATTATATTTCTATGGCTGAAGAATGAATTATATTTCTATGGCTGTTGAATGAATTATATTTCTATGGCTGAATAATTAATTATATTTCTATGGCTGTAGAATTAATTATATTTCTATGGCTGTAGAATAAATTATATTTCTATGGCTGAAGAATGAATTATATTTCTATGGCTACAGAATAAATTATATTTCTATGGCTACAGAATTAATTATATTTCTATGGCTGAAGAATGAATTATATTTCTATGGCTACAGAATTAATTATATTTCTATGGCTGTAGAATGAATTATATTTCTATGGCTGAAGAATGAATTATATTTCTATGGCTACAGAATAAATTATATTTCTATGGCTACAGAATAAATTATATTTCTATGGCTGTAGAATGAATTATATTTCTATGGCTGTAGAATGAATTATATTTCTATGGCTGAAGAATGAATTATATTTCCATGGCTGAAGAATGAATTATATTTCTATGGCTGAAGAATGAATTATATTTCTATGGCTGTAGAATGAATTATATTTCTATGGCTGTAGAATGAATTATATTTCTATGGCTGAAGAATGAATTATATTTCTATGGCTGAAGAATGAATTATATTTCTATGGCTGTAGAATGAATTATATTTCTATGGCTGAAGAATGAATTATATTTCTATGGCTGTAGAATTAATTATATTTCTATGGCTGTAGAATTAATTATATTTCTATGGCTGTAGAATGAATTATATTTCTATGGCTGTAGAATGAATTATATTTCTATGGCTGTAGAATGAATTATATTTCTATGGC
This sequence comes from Oncorhynchus keta, assembly GCF_023373465.1. NCBI lineage: Eukaryota > Metazoa > Chordata > Actinopteri > Salmoniformes > Salmonidae > Oncorhynchus > Oncorhynchus keta. Next base: position 9,677 of record NW_026278415.1, on the reverse strand, counting down.
TACAGAATTAATTATATTTCTATGGCTGAAGAATGAATTATATTTCTATGGCTACAGAATTAATTATATTTCTATGGCTGAAGAATGAATTATATTTCTATGGCTACAGAATTAATTATATTTCTATGGCTACAGAATTAATTATATTTCTATGGCTGAAGAATTAATTATATTTCTATGGCTGAAGAATGAATTATATTTCTATGGCTGAAGAATGAATTATATTTCTATGGCTGAAGAATGAATTATATTTCTATGGCTGTAGAATGAATTATATTTCTATGGCTGAATAATTAATTATATTTCTATGGCTGTAGAATTAATTATATTTCTATGGCTGTAGAATAAATTATATTTCTATGGCTGAAGAATGAATTATATTTCTATGGCTACAGAATGAATTATATTTCTATGGCTACAGAATTAATTATATTTCTATGGCTGAAGAATGAATTATATTTCTATGGCTGAAGAATGAATTATATTTATATGGCTGAAGAATGAATTATATTTCTATGGCTGAAGAATGAATTATATTTCTATGGCTGAAGAATGAATTATATTTCTATGGCTACAGAATTAATTATATTTCTATGGCTGTAGAATGAATTATATTTCTATGGCTGAAGAATGAATTATATTTCTATGGCTACAGAATAAATTATATTTCTATGGCTACAGAATAAATTATATTTCTATGGCTGTAGAATGAATTATATTTCTATGGCTACAGAATTAATTATATTTCTATGGCTGTAGAATGAATTATATTTCTATGGCTGTAGAATGAATTATATTTCTATGGCTGAAGAATGAATTATATTTCTATGGCTGCATTGCAGCCACCAGCCCTCCAGTCCTACAGGAACCAGCCACCAGCCCTCCAGTCTTCCAGGAGCCAGCCACCAGCCCTCCAACCCTGCAGGGACCAGCCACCAGCCCTACAGGAACCAGCCACCAGCCCTCCAGTCCTACAGGAACCAGCCACCAGCCCTCCAGTCTTCCAGGAGCCAGCCACCAGCCCTCCAGTCCTACAGGAACCAGCCACCAACCCTCCAGGAGCCAGCCACCTGCCCTCCAACCCTGCAGGGACCAGCCACCAGCCCTACAGGAACCAGCCACCAGCCCTCCAGTCCTAAAGGGAACCAGCCACCAACCCTCCAGTCTTCCAGGAGCCAGCCACCAGCCCTCCAACCCTGCAGGGACCAGCCACCAGCCCTCCAGTCCTACAGGAACCAGCCACCAGCCCTCCAACCCTGCAGGGACCAGCCACCAGCCCTCCAGTCCTACAGGAACCAGCCACCAACCCTCCAGGAGCCAGCCACCAGCCCTCCAACCCTGCAGGGACCAGCCACCAGCCCTCCAACCCTGCAGGGACCAGCCACCAGCCCTACAGGAACCAGCCACCAGCCCTCCAGTCCTACAGGAACCAGCCACCAGCCCTCCAACCCTGCAGGGACCAGCCACCAGCCCTCCAGTCCTACAGGAACCAGCCACCAACCCTCCAGGAGCCAGCCACCTGCCCTCCAACCCTGCAGGAACCAGCCACTAACCCTCCAGGAGCCAGCCACCTGCCCTCCAACCCTCCAGGAGCCAGCCACCTGCCCTCCAACCCTGCAGGAACCAGCCACTAACCCTCCAGGAGCCAGCCACCTGCCCTCCAACCCTCCAGGAGCCAGCCACCTGCCCTCCAACCCTGCAGGGACCAGCCACCAGCCCTACAGGAACCAGCCACCAGCCCTCCAGTCCTCCAGGAACCAGCCATCAGCCCTCCAGTCCTCCAGGAACCAGCCACCAGCCCTCCAGTCCTACAGGAACCAGCCACCAGCCCTCCAGTCTGGCAGGAACCAGCCACCAGCCGTCCAGTCCTACAGCAACCAGCCCTCCAGTCCTACAGGAACCCGCCACCAGCCCTCCAGTCCTACAGGAACCAGCCACCAGCCCTCCAGTCTGGCAGGAACAAGCCACCAGCCCTCCAGTCTGGCAGGAGCCAGCCACCAGCCCTACAGGAACCAGCCACCAGCCACCAGTCCTACAGGAACCAGCCACCAGCCCTCCTGTCTTGCAGGAACCAGCCACCAGCCCTCATGTCTTGCAGGAACCAGCCACCAGCCCTCCTGTCTTGCAGGAACCAGCCACCAGCCCTCATGTCTTGCAGGAACCAGCCACCAGCCCTCATGTCTTGCAGGAACCAGCCACCAGCCCTCCTGTCTTGCAGGAACCAGCCACCAGCCCTCCAGCCCTGAAGGAGCCAGCCACCAGCCCTGCAGTCCTCCAGGAACCAGCCCTCCCGGAACCAGCCCTCCAGGAATCAGCCATCAGCCCTGCAGTCCTGCAGGAGTCAGCCATCAGCCCTCCAGCCCTGAAGGAACCAGCCACCAGCCCTCCAGGAACCAGCCACCAGCCCTCCAGACCAGCAGGTGTCTCCAGTGTACCACGGGTATGTCTACACCGTAGAAACACTGAGGCCAAATGGCATCACTGGGAGTTCACACCATTCCACTTCTGGCATGATATCACGCACAAAATAGGAATTGGACATGATAGATGTTTTCAGATTGTCCATAATATTGTTTGTGTGAACATTTAAACATTCCTAAACTGCAGCACAGTTCATTTTGAATCTGTGCTGCATTTCTACTGCCCTGACAAAAAGAACGTTTAAACACAAGCCTTTAAAAACAGCCTTATCTCTGACCTCTGACCTCTATAGAGACTATAATCTGGCCAATGTCCAAGTGAAGAGGAGTTCAACAAGACAAGATGTGTAGAGAGCTGCAGAGCCCAGCTCGCCTTTACAGGCTCCTTTAATAGATCAACTATCAGCTACACAGAGATACAGACACAGCAGTACAACTCTTAGAGAATGTCCTATCCCCCATTTAGTTAACTCCTTTTGACCCTCTGGGCTCCGGTCCCCTATACTGGGAGTAGGGTGTCATTTGGGGCGCACGCCCAGAGTTCCAGCAAAACAAATGTCACATAAAGAAGCTGACACCCCAGAGAGAGTTGTCGAGCCTTCAGAGAGCCTTTGTAGATCCTCAGAGCGCGGTTCGGTTCGCAGGATGCTGTTTCCGTGTTCTCTCACAGACAATAACTCAGCAGAGCATCCCCAGTCTCCTTCCTCTGTTTCCCTTTTATCTCTATGTCTCTCTGTCTCTGTCTCTCTGTCTCTCTGTCTCTGTCTCTCTGTCTCTCTGTCTCTGTCTCTCTGTATCACAGACAATAACTCAGCAGAGCATCCCCAGTCTCCTTCCTCCATTTCCCTTTTATCTCTCTGTCTCTGTCTCTCTGTATCACAGACAATAACTCAGCAGAGCGTCCCCAGTCTCCTTCCTCCATTTCCCTTTTATCTCTCTGTCTCTGTCTCTCTGTATCACAGACAATAACTCAGCAGAGCATCCCCAGTCTCCTTCCTCTGTTTCCCTTTTATCTCTCTCTCTCCCTCCCCCATCTCTCCCTCTCTCTCCCTCCCCCATCTCTCTATCTCTCTCTCGCTCTCCCACCTCCATCTCTCTCTCCCTCCATCTCTCTCTCTCTCTCTCTCTCTCTCCATCTCTCTCTCTCCTCCCTCCATCTCTCTCTCTCTCTCTCTCCATCTCTCTCTCTTTCCCTCCTCCATCTCTCTCTCTCCTCCATCTCGCTCTCTCTCTCCCCCATCTCTCTCTCTCTCCCTCCTCCATATCTCTCTCTCTCTCTCTCTCTCTCTCTCTCTCTCTCTCTCTCTCTCTCTCCTCCATCTCTCTCCTCCATCTCTCTCTCTCTCTTTCCCTCCTCCATCTCTCTCTCCTCCATCTCTCTCTCCTCCATCTCGCTCTCTCTCTCCCTCCTCCATCTCTCTCTCTCTTTCCCTCCTCCATCTCTCTCTCTCTCTCTCTCTCTCCCTCCTCCATCTCTCTCGCTCCTCCATCTCTCTCTCTCTTTCCCTCCTCCATCTCTCTCTCTCTCCCTCTCATCTCTCTCTCCTCCATCTCGCTCTCTCTCTCGCTCCTCCATCTCTCTCTCTCTCTTCCCTCCTCCATCTCTCTCTCTCTCCATCTCTCTCTCTCTCCTCCATCTCGCTCTCTCTCTCGCTCCTCCATCTCTCTCTCTCTTTTCCCTCCTCCATCTCTCTCTCTCTCCATCTCTCTCTCTCTCCCTCCTCCATCTCTCTCCCTCCTCCATCTCTCTCTCCTCCATCTCTCTCTCTCTCTCCTCCTCCATCTCTCTCTCTCTCTCCCTCCTCCATCTCTCTCTCTCTCCCCTCCATCACTCCCTCTTACAGAGTGGTGAAGACGCCTTGGACAGCCAGCTGACCTCACGCCAGCCTGTGGAGAGACACAGTGAATTGCAGAGACAGACGCTGCACCGGGGACAGAGGGAGTGTTAGTTTGGCATGAGATGAGGAGAGACACAGAGGACACGTCATGAGATGTCTTCTCTTCTGGAGAAACACAGTCCTCCTTTGATATGGCAGCATGACGGACTTTCTTACAAAAGTAACAGTCGATCCTCTTAAATCCTGTCTTTATGATTCCGGCTGCCTTCAGTACCTCTCACAGACACCTAGTAAAATCTCTCTGATTCTCCTGCTAAACTTTTCCTTTCGAGAGGGACAATCACGTTGATAAAATCACAGAACTCCGGGGTTTGGGGTCAAATCCCTTGCAGATCCCCTGGTAATGGGATTTTATTGCTTTTCAAAGAGCTTGTGATTTTAGAAACAAGTGGAGGTTTTAGATTGAGGCTTAGAGAGAACCTGGACAAGCTGCAGGGAAACTATTGGGGAAGTAAGCAGTATATATCATCTGGAGAAACCGTCAGCCTGACTGAGGGTACGCCCAGCGTGGTACGGGTTTGACCGGGCAGGCCGTCATTGTAAATAAGAATTTGTTCTTAACTGACTTGCCTAGTTAGATAAATGTTAACTGACTTGCCTAGTTAATTAAAGGTTCACTGTAAAAATAATAAGTAAATAATTTTAAAAAATGGTGTGTCAGTTTGATACCAGCAGAGCCCCTCTATAACAAGGTGTCTGGAGAAGTAATGTCAGTTTGATACCAGCAGAGCCCCTCTATAACAAGGTGTCTGGAGAAGTAATGTCAGTTTGATACCAGCAGAGTCCCCTCTATAACAAGGTGGCTGGAGAAGTAATGTCAGTTTGATACCAGCAGAGCCCCTCTATAACAAGGTGTCTGGAGAAGTAATGTCAGTTTGATACCAGCAGAGCCCCTCTATAACAAGGTGGCTGGGAAAGTAATGCCAGTTTGATACCAGCAGAGCCCTCTATAACAAGGTGTCTGGAGAAGTAATGTGTCAGTTTGATACCAGCAGAGCCCCTCTATAACAAGGTGGCTGGAGAAGTAATGTCAGTTTGATACCAGCAGAGCCCCTCTATTACAAGGTGGCTGGAGAAGTAATGTCAGTTTGATACCAGCAGAGCCCCTCTATAACAAGGTGTCTGGAGAAGTAATGTCAGTTTGATACCAGCAGAGCCCCTCTGTTACAAGGTGGCTGGAGAAGTAATGTCAGTTTGATACCAGCAGAGCCCCTCTATAACAAGGTGGCTGGAGAAGTAATGTCAGTTTGATACCAGCAGAGTCCCTCTATAACAAGGTGAAGTAATGTCAGTTTGATACCAGCAGAGTCCCTCTATAACAAGGTGAAGTAATGTCAGTTTGATACCAGCAGAGCCCCTCTATAACAAGGTGAAGTAATGTCAGTTTGATACCAGCAGAGCCCCTCTATAACAAGGTGGCTGGAGAAGTAATGTCAGTTTGATACCAGCAGAGTCCCTCTATAACAAGGTCTGGAGAAGTAATGTCAGTTTGATACCAGCAGAGTCCCTCTATAACAAGGTCTGGTGAAGTAATGTCAGTTTGATACCAGCAGAGCCCCTCTATAACAAGGTGGCTGGAGAAGTAATGTCAGTTTGATACCAGCAGAGCCCCTCTATAACAAGGTGGCTGGGAAAGTAATGTCAGTTTGATACCAGCAGAGTCCCTCTATAACAAGGTGAAGTAATGTCAGTTTGATACCAGCAGAGCCCCTCTATAACAAGGTGAAGTAATGTCAGTTTGATACCAGCAGAGCCCCTCTATAACAAGGTGGCTGGGAAAGTAATGTCAGTTTGATACCAGCAGAGTCCCTCTATAACAAGGTGAAGTAATGTCAGTTTGATACCAGCAGAGTCCCTCTATAACAAGGTGAAGTAATGTCAGTTTGATACCAGCAGAGTCCCTCTATAACAAGGTGAAGTAATGTCAGTTTGATACCAGCAGAGTCCCTCTATAACAAGGTGAAGTAATGTCATTTTGATACCAGCAGAGCCCCTCTATAACAAGGTGGCTGGGAAAGTAATGTCAGTTTGATACCAGCAGAGCCCCTCTGTTACAAGGTGGCTGGAGAAGTAATGTCAGTTTGATACCAGCAGAGCCCCTCTATAACAAGGTCTGGAGAAGTAATGTCAGTTTGATACCAGCAGAGCCCCTCTATAACAAGGTGGCTGGAGAAGTAATGTCAGTTTGATACCAGCAGAGCCCCTCTATAACAAGGTCTGGAGAAGTAATGTCAGTTTGATACCAGCAGAGCCCCTCTATAACAAGGTGGCTGGAGAAGTAATGTCAGTTTGATACCAGCAGAGTCCCTCTATAACAAGGTCTGGAGAAGTAATGTCAGTTTGATACCAGCAGAGCCCCTCTATAACAAGGTGGCTGGGAAAGTAATGTCAGTTTGATACCAGCAGAGCCCCTCTATAACAAGGTGGCTGGAGAAGTAATGTCAGTTTGATACCAGCAGAGTCCCTCTATAACAAGGTCTGGAGAAGTAATGTCAGTTTGATACCAGCAGAGCCCCTCTATAACAAGGTGTCTGGAGAAGTAATGTGTCAGTTTGATACCAGCAGAGCCCCTCTATAACAAGGTGTCTGGAGAAGTAATGTGTCAGTTTGATACCAGCAGAGCCCCTCTATAACAAGGTGACTGGAGAAGTAATGTGTCAGTTTGATACCAGCAGAGCCCCTCTATAACAAGGTGAAGTAATGTGTCAGTTTGATACCAGCAGAGCCCCTCTATAACAAGGTGAAGTAATGTGTCAGTTTGATACCAGCAGAGCCCCTCTATAACAAGGTGAAGTAATGTCAGTTTGATACCAGCAGAGCCCCTCTATAACAAGGTGAAGTAATGTCAGTTTGATACCAGCAGAGTCCCTCTGCTACAAGGTGGCTGGAGAAGTAATGTCAGTTTGATACCAGCAGAGCCCCTCTATAACAAGGTGTCTGGAGAAGTAATGTCAGTTTGATACCAGCAGAGCCCCTCTATAACAAGGTGAAGTAATGTCAGTTTGATACCAGCAGAGCCCCTCTATAACAAGGTGAAGTAATGTCAGTTTGATACCAGCAGAGCCCCTCTATAACAAGGTGGCTGGGAAAGTAATGTCAGTTTGATACCAACAGAGCCCCTCTGCTACAAGGTGGCTGGAGAAGTAATGTCAGTTTGATACCAGCAGAGCCCTCTATAACAAGGTGAAGTAATGTCAGTTTGATACCAGCAGAGTCCTCTATAACAAGGTGAAGTAATGTCAGTTTGATACCAGCAGAGCCCCTCTATAACAAGGTGGCTGGGAAAGTAATGTCAGTTTGATACCAGCAGAGTCCCTCTATAACAAGGTGAAGTAATGTCAGTTTGATACCAGCAGAGTCCCTCTATAACAAGGTGAAGTAATGTCAGTTTGATACCAGCAGAGCCCCTCTATAACAAGGTGGCTGGAGAAGTAATGTCAGTTTGATACCAGCAGAGCCCCTCTGCTACAAGGTGGCTGGAGAAGTAATGTCAGTTTGATACCAGCAGAGTCCCTCTATAACAAGGTGAAGTAATGTCAGTTTGATACCAGCAGAGTCCCTCTATAACAAGGTGAAGTAATGTCAGTTTGATACCAGCAGAGCCCTCTGTTACAAGGTGGCTGGAGAAGTAATGTCAGTTTGATACCAGCAGAGCCCCTCTATAACAAGGTCTGGAGAAGTAATGTCAGTTTGATACCAGCAGAGCCCCTCTATAACAAGGTGGCTGGAGAAGTAATGTCAGTTTGATACCAGCAGAGTCCCTCTATAACAAGGTCTGGAGAAGTAATGTCAGTTTGATACCAGCAGAGCCCCTCTATAACAAGGTCTGGAGAAGTAATGTCAGTTTGATACCAGCAGAGCCCCTCTATAACAAGGTCTGGAGAAGTAATGTCAGTTTGATACCAGCAGAGCCCCTCTATAACAAGGTGGCTGGGAAAGTAATGTCAGTTTGATACCAGCAGAGCCCCTCTATAACAAGGTGTCTGGAGAAGTAATGTCAGTTTGATACCAGCAGAGCCCCTCTATAACAAGGTGACTGGGAAAGTAATGTCAGTTTGATACCAGCAGAGCCCCTCTATAACAAGGTGTCTGGAGAAGTAATGTGTCAGTTTGATACCAGCAGAGCCCCTCTATAACAAGGTGTCTGGAGAAGTAATGTGTCAGTTTGATACCAGCAGAGCCCCTCTATAACAAGGTGACTGGAGAAGTAATGTGTCAGTTTGATACCAGCAGAGCCCCTCTATAACAAGGTGAAGTAATGTGTCAGTTTGATACCAGCAGAGCCCCTCTATAACAAGGTGAAGTAATGTGTCAGTTTGATACCAGCAGAGCCCCCTCTATAACAAGGTGAAGTAATGTCAGTTTGATACCAGCAGAGCCCCTCTATAACAAGGTGAAGTAATGTCAGTTTGATACCAGCAGAGTCCCTCTGCTACAAGGTGGCTGGAGAAGTAATGTCAGTTTGATACCAGCAGAGCCCCTCTATAACAAGGTGTCTGGAGAAATGTAATGATACAGTTTGAAGTAATACCAGCAGAGCCCCTCTATAACAAGGTGAAGTAATGTCAGTTTGATACCAGCAGAGCCCCTCTATAACAAGGTGAAGTAATGTCAGTTTGATACCAGCAGAGCCCCTCTATAACAAGGTGGCTGGGAAAGTAATGTCAGTTTGATACCAACAGAGCCCCTCTGCTATAACAAGGTGGCTGGAGAAGTAATGTCAGTTTGATACCAGCAGAGCCCCTCTATAACAAGGTGAAGTAATGTCAGTTTGATACCAGCAGAGTCCTCTATAACAAGGTGAAGTAATGTCAGTTTGATACCAGCAGAGCCCCTCTATAACAAGGTGGCTGGGAAAGTAATGTCAGTTTGATACCAGAGCCCCTCTGCTAGGTGGCTGGAGAAGTAATGTCCTCTATAACAAGGTGAAGTAATGTCAGTTTGATACCAGCAGAGTCCTCTATAACAAGGTGAAGTAATGTCAGTTTGATACCAGCAGAGCCCCTCTATAACAAGGTGGCTGGAGTAATGTCAGTTTGATACCAGCAGAGCCCTCTATAACAAGGTGGCAATGTTTTGATACCAGCAGAGTCCTCTATAACAAGGTGAAGTAATGTCAGTTTGATACCAGCAGAGCCCCCCAAGGTGGCTGGAGAAGTAATGTCAGTTTGATACCAGCAGAGCCCTCTGCTACAAGGTGGCTGGAGAAGTAATGTCAGTTTGATACCAGCAGAGTCCTCTATAACAAGGTGAAGTAATGTCAGTTTGATACCAGCAGAGCCCCTCTATAACAAGGTGAAGTAATGTCAGTTTGATACCAGCAGAGTCCTCTATAACAAGGTGAAGTAATGTCAGTTTG